>NC_043713.1:13642129-13643141 GCF_006229205.1 Suricata suricatta
ACTATATGTGACTTTACCCATGCCATGTAAGAACTAATTATCAAATTTCCTCCTGGCCAGTAGACCAACAGCGGTTGCTAGTTATTCAGATGATTCATGCTCAGCTACACACTTGAGAAGAATTCAAATTTTTTTCTTTGTATCTAATGTCCTTTATCTGTTCCAGGACATCACAGTACAGTTACCTGTCATGTCTCCTTAGGCTTCTCTCGGCTGGGACGGTTTCTCAGAGCTTGTTTGGACGACTTGCAAGTTCTGAAGAGTACAAGTCAGGTACATTGTAGGAGGCTCCTCTACTGAAATTTGTCTGATGTTTTTCTCATGATTAGAACGGGGTTATGGATTTGGAAGAGGAAAACAGCATGTGTAAAATGCTGCTTTTTTCACCTATCAAGGGTGCATACCATCAACATGGCTTATCACAATCGATATTAAATAAACTTGATCATCTGGCTGAGGGAGTGTTTGTCAGGTGTCTCCACTATAAAGTTAATGATTCTCCCTCCTTTCTCATATTATACTCTTTGGAAGTAGCCACTTTGTGCAACCAATACTGAAGGCGTGAGGAGTTATGCTGAGTTACACTCTATCTACTAAGACCATCAAGTTCCTACATTAATTATTTGCAATTCTTCTACACAGAGGTACACATTGTAAACTCAGTCAATTACATGATTAAAAGCTGTCATTCTACAAGATTCGATTAACATTATAATCCCCACTATTTCCATTCATGTTTTTGGCACTTAGAAATTAATTTTTACCAGTATATATGCAAAGCCATTATTCCTTTTATGAGCCGAGAGAAGCCTAAGGAGACATGACAGGTAACTGTACTGTGATGTCCTGGAACAGATAAAGGACATTAGATACAAAGAAAAAAATTTGAATTCTTCTCAAGTGTGTAGCTGAGCATGAATCATCTGAATAACTAGCAACCGCTGTTGGTCTACTGGCCAGGAGGAAATTTGATAATTAGTTCTTACATGGCATGGGTAAAGTCACATATAGT
>NC_043713.1:13643241-13693602 GCF_006229205.1 Suricata suricatta
AGGAGACATGACAGGTAACTGTACTGTGATGTCCTGGAACAGATAAAGGACATTAGATACAAAGAAAAAAATTTGAATTCTTCTCAAGTGTGTAGCTGAGCATGAATCATCTGAATAACTAGCAACCGCTGTTGGTCTACTGGCCAGGAGGAAATTTGATAATTAGTTCTTACATGGCATGGGTAAAGTCACATATAGTTTTCATTTAGAAGTGATATACATCATGATGAAAAAAGTATACACCCCAAAATAATAAGTATAAAACAACTGAACTAGTGTTAATTGCATAGCTTAGTAGTTTACCTGATAACCTTCTCTTATGTGCAGGTCTCAACTACTTTCCTGCAGTTTGGACTGGCAGTATTTACTCTCCACATGGCAGGTTTCTGTCCTTTCATTAGCTATCAGAAGTAGTTAAGAACACAGTCTCTAGATGACATCATAGAAAATGGCCCTTAGAAGAGCAGTTCCTCTGCTGAAACAGACAAGATGTCGAAGAGTGATAGAATTAGCTTTTTTGGAACTCTAAAATCTGATCCAATGTTTACAGCAACTAGCAGACCGCTTATTGAAGAAAAGGGCAGTTGGGTTTAGTAAGAGAACACAGTGGCATTTTTATCCACTGGATTACCATCTCCCTGATGTGGCAGGGGCAGCAGCCGTGGGGCCTGTGGCCTGCATTTCTGGTGTGACTTACTGGTATTTACCTTGGACTTTGTTCTTAAAATACGATGATCTGGTGGTATCAAAATACTGTGGCCTGGTGGTTTCCTCAGAGCCCAGTGCAGAGGCTGACTTTGGTCTCACACCCCCTCCGCATACACATATACCCCACTGCACGGAACGCACCCTCAGAAAAGACATAACAGGTCCCACGGCTTCCGCGTGGGGTAGATCTGTGAGCTCCATGCAAGGAGAAGATGGCCAGGCTTAGCAAAACAAACAGTTGACTGAAACTATAAAAATTCAACTTAAGTAAGCCCTACTGAAGGGGGAGAATCTGATTTCCAGGATTACCACACTGTAATATTAAAAATGCAAGTTTTCAATAAAAAATTCCAAGGCACACAAAGAAATCAGGAGGATATGGCTCATTCAAAGGAAGCATTATAAACACAAATGATTCCTGAGGAAGTCTATACTTTGGACTTAGTGCACAAAGACTTTAATCAGCTGTCTTAAATATGCTTACAATGTCAAGGGAAACCATGGACATAAAAACAAAGAATATCCGGAAAGTGATGCATGAACAACGAGAGCATCAGTAAAGAGATCGGCATTATAAAAAGGAACCAAATGGAAATACTGAAGCTGAAAAGTACAATAATTAGACTGAAACATTCACTAAATGAATTCACCCGAAATTTGGACAGGCAGAAGGAGGAACGTGGAAATGGGGACAACTGAAATTATCCAGTTGGAGAAGTAGAGAGAAGAGTGACCTGAAGAAAAGCCTCGGAGAACTGCAAACACCATTTTTAAATAATGAGCTTTTCAGTATAGCTGACGCTGATGTGAACATTGAATCACTTAAAGCCAATGAGCTTAGTAAATAACCTTTATTTACCAGAACAAAGGTTACATGAAATCAGAGCTATCCATAAAGTTTGTGGCGGTTACAACTTATGACTCTAGCCAGTGTTATCTTTTGAGTGCAGGCTTAGACTCCAAAGTAATTTTTTTTTTACTTTTTATTTTGAAATACTTAGATTCATAGAAAAGTTGCTAAAATCCTACAGAGAGTGAGTGTGTTTCTTCAACCTCCATTCTATGACAGTTGCCATGATACTTTTGAAAAGTACTGGTCTGTTACTTTGTAGACTGTTTCTCAATTTGAGTCGGTCTGGTATACTCCCATGGATAGATCAATGTTAGCATTTTTGGAAAGAATACCACATTCTTTTGCTAAAAATACTATGTCGTACCTTTCTTAGTGCACCGTATTAGGGTTACATGATGTTAAAGTGTCTTATTACTGGTTAGGTTAACCTTGACTCCTTGGTACAGTGGCGTGTGAAGGGTTTCTCCATTGTAAGTTAATGTTTTCCCCTTTGTAGTAATATATATTTGGGAGAGATTTTTTTGAGATTGCAAATATCCTGCTTTGCTTCAAACTTTCACCCACTAGATTTAGCATTTATCAGTGAATCTTGATGGCAATAACTATTACTCTGATGTTTACCTAGTTGTACTTTTATATTCCCCTCAATCCTTCTACATTTATTAATTGGAATTTTCTGTGGAAAAGAGGTGTGAGATTCTAACCTCATTAATATCATTGAATTCTGGTGGAGATACAGATCATAATCAAGTTATTACCTGATTAAGTAACAGGTAACTATGATGTTAGACAAAAAAGCTATACTGTCATTTGATTTTCCTTCCTGGAATTCTTTTTTTTAAATTTTTAACTTTTAATTTTTTACTTTATAATTTTTCTTATTTTAGTGGGGGGAGTACCTGAAGTGGGTAGAGAGAGAATCTTAAGCAGGCTCTAAGCTCAGCATGGAACCCAATGTGGGGCTCAGTCTCTTTACCCTGGGATCATGACTGGAGCTGAAATCAAGAGTTGGACGCTCAGTGGACTGAGCCACCCAGGAGCCTTCCGTCCTGGAATTTTTTTAAATACTCGTATTTGATCTTATTTTCCTTATATTGAAATAAATTTTTTAAATATAAAGATCACTTGAAAATGGGTTAGGAAGTCCATGAGTGTGGGGTTAAGACCTGTGTATAAAATCCCTGAAGACCAATTGGAATAAAATATAATCACCAGCAAAATTTAGTATGATTTGTGGAGTACAATGTAAAAGATATTATTTTGAGGAAGAGAAATATTTCTATCATGTAGTTTAGTGGGGAAACCTATTTAAAGGTGTTTGAAGTGGTCCAGGTGAGGAAAGGATGCACTTCTGTGGTGGTTTTGAATGTGGAGAAGTAAAAACACAAGCTCTTTTGAAAATAGGACCCAGCTGGACACTGAGAAATATTAAATAAAAATACAGGTGTATGTCATTAATATTTGGTGATAATGAATATTCCAAGTCCGTAATCAGGGAGTTATGAAATTGACTTGGCTGTAACAGGAAAATACAGTATGCCTTTTTCTTTTCTATTACTTTCTTTCAAAATAATATAAACTCACCTATTTAGAGTTCCATTTAGAAAATAAAAATAAAAGGTGAGTTGCTTTAATGAACATTTTAGTTGTTATCGAGTATTCCTAATACTTTACATTTGTACGGTGCTGTGTCTTACTTACTTCCCCACTAGACTCCTGTCATAGAATAAGGCTGATGGTGTCTTTTTTCAGGAGTAAAGAGACTATGACAAAGAGTGACTTGACTTGGATCCTGCTGTTCTTATATCACAGTGTGATTTTTATTTTGGCTCTCACAGCTCTAGGAAGGTCAAAGTTCTCAAAATTTATGTTTCACTACTTAAATAAGCTTTTTGATGGTGGAAAATTTATATGATCCTGTAACACGTAGACTTTGATACCCTATTCAGAAAAGTTGTGTAATAGCAATGGGAAAAAAAGAACCTAAGTCCAGAGAGTTATTTGTAAATGCAAATGAAAGTGAGAAGTGATCTAGGTGTTTGCTTATTTGTAACCATATTTATAAAGAGAGTACTAACATTTCCATGAAAAAAAAAGAGATATTTAAATCAGTGTGAGCTTCTGTGCATCAAAATTACCCTGTATGCTTTAGCTCTGAATAAAGTTTAAGATCTAACTGAAATGAAGTAAGTGCTTAAAAATTGGCTGACTTTAAACAACTGAATCTGATACTTGATGGACTATGTCCCGTACTAGAGGAGGGAAAAAGGATAATTGAATAAAATGTTACGAATAATTTTAGACCAATATATTTAAAAATTTGTATGAAATGGACAAGTTTCTTTTTTAAAATATTGTTTTAGCATTTATTTTTGAGAGACAGAGACAGTGCAGAGATAGAGAGGGAGACCGAATTCAAAGCAGGCTCTAGACTCTGAGCTGTCAGCACAGGGCTTGATGCAGGGCTCAAACTCACAGACCATGAGATCATGACCTGAACTGAAGTCAGAAGCTTAAGTGACTGAGCCACTGAGGTACCCTTGAAATGGACAGATTTCTTAAAAGATATAACTACCACAGCTTGCTCAACAATTAGTGAATAATCTGAATATCCCTGTGTAGATGAAGAAATTGAATTTATAGTTGAACACCTTCCCACAAAGAAAATCTCAAGCCATTGGGTTTCACTGGCATAATGTTACACAATAAAGGAAGAAATAATACAAATTCTACACATACTCTTTCAAAAAAATAGAAGAGGTAGCAATACTTCCCAATTCATTGATACCCTAACCAGAGAAAAACATCACAAGAAAATAAAATTATACTCTAATATTTTTCATAAAGATTGCTTTAAAATGCTAAACAATATTTTAGCAAATGAAATCCAACAGTCTATAGAAAAGATATTTCTTAATGACCAAGTGGGAATGCAAGCTTGGTTTAACATTTGTAACCCAATCAATATAATTCTCCACATTAAGAGATTGAAGTACAAGAACCAAATGTTCATGATCATCTCAGCAGGTCCAATAAAAAGCATTTGACAACATCCACCATCCATTCATGATTTTAAACTCGGCCTATTAGGAGTGAAAGTTAATTTCTTTAACTTAGTAAAGGGAATTTGCAAAACCTAGAAAACTGTCAACTTTTACCCTAAGATTGGAAACAAGGCAAGGATTTCTCTTGTTACCACTTCTATTCAACCCCATGCTGGAGGTTCTAGACAGTACAGTAAACATGAGACAAAAATGAAAGACATTTTATATTGACAAGGAAGAAGTCCTTTATTCATCGATGATGTAATTATCTCTAGAATAATGAAAGATATCTATGTAAAAGCTACTTGTTTATCAGTGTTGCAGGATACAAGGTGAATGTATAAAAGTTGATGATTGAACTGGGGCGCCTGGGAGGCTCAGTTGGTTAAGTGTCCGGCTTCAACGCAGGTCATGGGTTCGAGCCCCGTGTCGGCTTCTTTGCTGACAGCTAGCTCAGAGCCTGGAGCCTGCTTCAGATTCCGTGTCTCCCTCTCTCTCTGACCCTCCCCTGTTCATGCTGTCTCTCTCTGTCTCTCAAAAATAAATAAAACACATAAAAATTTTAAAAAATTGATGATTGAAGAACTCATGAAGAGAAATTGAAATAAAAAATACCACTTACAATAATATCAAAAAATATTGAGTTTGTAGGGATGAATTACAGTCATGAGAAAAGTTTTGAGGGTTATGGGTGTCTTCATTATCTTGACTGTGTTTATTGCACATTTTAAATCTGGACAATTTATTATCGACCAGTTATGCCTCAGTAGAGCTATAAAAATGCTATAAAGAACATTATTGGGCCACTTCAGAAATTGGAGAGCAGGTGGTAGATGAGGTAAAATACTGATGTTGAATTTACTGAAGTTGACAACTGCTGCAGGAGTGTGTCACTGTTCTCAGGAAATAAACACTGAGGAATCTAGAGGTTAAGGGCCATAGAACATGTAACTTAGCCTCAGATGCTTCCAAAACAATATTCTGTAATTTTATATCCATGCGTACACACATGGGTGTGCGTGTGCGTACACGAGGAGTAAGATGGATGAGGCAGGGACAGAAGGGGCAAGACAGAAAATGATGAAGGAAATGGGGAAAATGTTAACATTACATGTGTATGGCTGAGGGGTTTACTGGTTTATGTACCATTATTCTTGCGACTATTTTCTCAGTTTGAAGTTACTTTCAAATAAAAAAGATTAAAAATCTGTATTTTAAAAAGTGCTGTCATTTACAAAAATTCCTTATGTAGGTCCCAAAATAAATAACTAAAAGAAAGATTAATTGAACTTAACCAAAATTGAAAAGTCCTGCTTTTTGAAAAACACTTAAAAATGAGAAGGGAGGAGCACCTGGGTGGCTCAGTAGGTTAAGCTTCTGACTCTTGATTTCGGCTCAGGTCATAGTCTCACAGTTCGTGGGTTCAAGCCCTGCATCCAGCTCTGTGTGGAGCCTGCTTGGGATTCTTTCTCTCTCTCTCTCTCTCTCTCTCTTTTCTCTCTCCCAAAATAAAGAAATAAACTTTTAAAAACGTGAAAAGTGGGGAAAGAGTATTAAGAAAATGTCCGTTAAACACATGAGAAGTTGTTGAGTGTCACTAGTCATCAGGGAAATGTAAATTAAAATTACCACAGTAGGTTACAAGTACACTCCCACATATAGAAAAGGTGAAATTAAACAGGATAAAACATCAAATATGTTGGCAAATATATGGAGCAACAGGGGCTATCAGACATATCTGGCCTGGGGGACACTGTGCTAGCTGAAGTAAGCTAGTCACGGGAGGACAGACACTGCATGATCCTTCTCACATGAGATAATCTGAGAGAGACTAAAAGAAGTGGAGAGTAGAATGATCGTCCCCAGGGACTGCGTGGGGGGAGGGGAAGTGGGAGTTAGTGTTCAATAGCTAGAAAATCTCAGTTTTGCAAGATGAATACATTCTAGACATCTGTACGATATTGTTCCTATAGTTAACCCTGTATTATACACTTAAATTTAAGAGGGTAGATCTCATGTTAAGTGTTCTTACCAGAATTTAAAAAACAAAAAAAATACCCATATAGATAAGAAAGTAGCAGCAGAGCAAGTGAAGCTAAACTTGATGCTTTGGTATGAAACAAAGTTCAGGATTTGGCTCTCTAAGAGGTTTACATCTATTCAATTAGATTTTAAACTCAACAAGGAAGGCAAACAAGTTTTTCTCACACGATGAGTCTAACTTTATGTACATCGGGAACAGTATTAGCTAATACTTAATGAGGGCTGACTCTGGTAGGCACTCTTCATATTTTACTCATATTAACTCAATTCTAATGGCACCCCAGCAGGAAGTTACTACTGTTATCCCCATTTAACTGATGAGGAAACTGAGGCACAAAGAAATTAGATAACTTGCTTTAAGTCGCACACCCAGTAAGCAGAGAAGACAGGATTTGAGTCGCCGCAGTACAGTGCTTCGGCGCACACTCTTTACCGTGATGCCTCCTGCCCCTCGAAGGAAGATCCTGAGGGCAGGTCTGGACACGCGGGGTATCTGAGTAAGAGTCAGAAAAAGCCCAGGCTGCCTAGTGATGTGAGCCGGGCTTCAAGTCGCAGCTCCTTCCCTTATTGTCTTTGGAGGATTACTTAAGCCCCCTGAGACTCAAGTCCCTACTACGAAAATGGGGACTCTGATACTTAATTGACAAAGCAGGTTCTGAGGATTAGGGGAGATAATGTAAGTAAAGTGCCCAAGTGCAGGATCTGATGCAGTAGTAAGTAGCTAGTGCTGTAAATGAATACTCTTACTAGGAAGATACATTATACACAGTATATAAAAGAATGTAAAGCACTTACTATAAAAATTAGGTTGAATTCTTAAATGGCATTTGTAGCAAAATTATAGATTGTCCATAAAGTTTTAAAACACTTTCTGAAAAGACAGTGTATAAAGCAATTTGTGTGTGTAAAGCAATTTGGAAAAAGTTTGTCAGTTCTTTAGTATACATTTAAACATCTGCTTGCCATTTAACCCAGCGATTCTCATTCTGCATATTTACTCAAGAGAAATGAAAGCATGTATACTTAAAGTCTTGTGCATGTACTGTTCTAAGAAACTTTATTTGTAATAGCCAGAAACTGGAAACAATTCACATAACCTTCAAGAATTTAATAGATAAGCAATTTGTAGTATATCTATACAGTGGAAGTCTTCTTGATACTAAAAAGGAACAAACAATAAATCATATGCATGAATCGCAAAAACATTATGCTAAATGAAACTAGGTGTAATAAACCATCTCAGTGATGATCTACATAGAACATTCAACATCATATTTTTATGTTTTATTTTTTTTAATGTTTACTTATTTTTGAGAGAGAGAGAGAGAGAGAGAGAGAGAGAGAGAGACACGAACAGATCATGAGCAGGAGAGGGGCAGAGAGGGAGGGAGACAGAGAATCCGAGGCAGGCTCCAGGCCCTGAGGTATCAGCATAGAGCCCAATGCAGGCCTCAAACCCACAAACTGAGAGATCGTGACCTGAGCTATTGTTGGACATTTAACCGACTGAGCCACTCAGGCGCCCCTTAACATTAATCTTGAATCACAGAAGGCAGATCAGTGATTGCTTATGGGCAGGACTGTAGAGCAGGCATTGCCTGCAGAGGGACATGGGAGAACTTCCTGGGGGAAGAAGAATATTCTAGATCTTGATTCTGGTGGTTAGTTATGTGAGTATATATTTGCCAAAACTTGTAAAACTTAAAATGGGTCCATTTTTACATATAAATTATACATTAATAAAGTTGATTGAAAAGTTAAAAAATAGGTGCCAATCTTTAGAATGCTTCAGAAAATATTTAGTAAGACTGTTGACCTTAAAATAATTAGCACTTGTCTAATGAAGTGGAAGGTATTATGACAGAGAGCCCTTGTACTCAAAATAAAACCAGGGGTAATTTTAATTTGATATGCATGTGTTTAAAAAAATTTTTAAACATCCACTAGTAGATAGGTTTTTGGATCTGAAAGAATTATTACTGGGTTCCTTGTTAGCATTGAAAAATGAGCTGCTAGGTACTGTATTTTTACTATAAATATAGAATGTATGATTATTTATTTATTTATTTATTTAATGTTTTTTTATTTTAGAGAGAGAGAGAGAACACAGGCAGGGGAGGAGCAGAAAGACAGGGAGACACAGAATCCGAAGCAGGCTCCAGGCTCTGAGCTGTTAGCACAGAGCCCTATGCAGGGTTTGAACTCACCATCCGTGAGATCATGACTTGAGCAGAAGTTGGATGCTCAACCTACTGAGCCACCCAGGCTCCCCAGAATGTATGATTATTTAAATCCAGGGAAATGAAGGAGGGGGTCTACTTCTGGTGGTCAGAGAGACCTTGAGGGGGTGACAGTTGAGAAGATACGAGAAAGGCTGCCATGGGACGAGTCAACTAAAGAGCCCAAGATAGATTGTGTGGACTTGAGAGGCTTCTCGGTGCAAGACCTTCCAGGCCCAAAGTGGGAAGGTTCCAGGCTAAGGAGGAGGAGGCCGTCTCCTCCACTGTGCTCTCCGTTCCATCTTTCCTGGCTTTCACAAGGGCTTGGAGCTCCTGCAGTTACCCCCGCTCTCTGCTGTGGCATTGATCTCTCTCTGCATTGAGACCCATTTTTCACCCAAATTTATCTCTAGCGGAAGAAAACTGTCTAGTGACCTTCCATCAATTTTCATTTTTCTTCTTCTGAGTTAACGTCTCCCCAAAAGCTGACCTCATTCCACTCTTTCCCTTCCTTACCTCCTGCTCACTTTGCAAACAAGCACTTCCATAGCGCTCAGCCCTCACGACTCTGCTGAACTTCCTCCGTGAAGTTCACAAGAACCTTCAGCCACCAGATCGCTCTGCAGCCCCGCTCTTGCTCCAATCTTGATCTGACACAGTTGACCACACCTTCCTGTCTTGAAATACTGTTTTTAGTAACAATGTGTCTATTTGAAATCTTGTCATTTAGAGTATTCTCAATGTCTCCTTTTCAATTCATCAAATTTAGTTTGTTATACTGTGTCTATTTGAAGGGATAGCTTTTTATTTAGGAGCGCTAAATTTATTATTTATTTGTGAAATAAGAAATCATATTGCATGTATTACATTAATTTATCATTGGGAGAATCAGTATTCAGCAAAAAGTTTCTGGACATAGTATATCAAAAACCTTAAAGGGGCTCATAGCCTTTGACTCTGTATTGCATTTATACGCAATATTTTAAACACATAATGTGAAGTGTCTAAAAGTTAACATAAAAACTACAAAATCATGTTGACACTTTTAATGGTGAAAAAAATGGAAATAAAACCTCACTGTTTAACAGCATGGGGGTGATAAGGAAAATTTCAGTGTACCCATAGAATAGAGCATGGTAATGGTGAAGGGTATGTACAAAGAGAGTTTTTTTTTAAGTAATAAAGATTTCTTAATGTATAATAAAGGAAAAATGTATATATAAAATTGTGAGCTTTTATAAAAATGTAGAATGGAGAAAAACTGTAAGAAACATAACCAGTTTTTCTTTAGGTGGTAAAATCATTGGTGATTTTTCTGTATTTTCCAGCTGTATCACAGTGATTGTTTTATTTTTAAGTTCAGAATACCATTATTAAGATAGTGCTTGCTATGTAGTTGAAGTTCAGATATATTAGAAAAGGAATATTTATTCTGAGAGTCTTGTGTTAGGCTGCAGACCAGCATCTTCTCACAAAGGGACCTTTTCTACTTTGTGGATTATCTTTGATACTTATTTGACTCTTATTTCTCTTAGGAAAATAGTGGCCCAGGGGTGCCTGGGTGGCTCAGTCAGTTAAGTGTCTGGCTTCAGCTCAGGTCATGATCTCACGGTTCATGGGTTCAAGCCCCGCACTGGGCTCTGTGCTGACAGCTAGCTCAGAGCCTGGAGCCTGCTTTGGATTCTGTATCTCCCTCTGTCTCTGACCCTCCCCTGCTTGTGATGTCTCTCTCTGTCTCTCAAAAAAAAAAAAAAACCCATAAGGAAAATAGTGGCCCATAATTTGGACAATTTGCTCTATGTCATTCTTTTTATGATGTGCTTGACCTTGATAAGCATCCCCCCTCCCCCCGCCCCAGTGTTTCAGGGTTTTTACAAGGCATTTTGCCATCCTTTCCTTCTATGTTGTAATTCTTTAGGCCAGGAAGAATAAGCCATGTCTATAAATAAAATTAAATCGTTGTTGATGTTTCTTAGCTAAGGGTAACTGTATGTAACTAATGTAGTTATATTACCAGAAAGACAAGTTAAGAGTATTTTGTTGTTGTTTTAATCTGCAGGGAGATTCACCAACAAAAGTAGATTATAGACCGGCTTGAAAAACACTCCCATGGACTTGATGTTGGCAGTTAATGGCATACTGTCTTACAGTGTTGTTTCAATGTTTAATACTGCTTAGTTCTCTTAACGTGAGTATTGTAAACTTATCAGATCTGTGACTGTGTCTTCTCGGTGTTCTCTGTTGTACCCCACACACCGTTATCCACAGAATATGTGCACAGACATTTTCAGTGAATGAATGAATATAACCTTCTCTTTTTTGTCTTGGTTCAGGGAACTGAAAGTGTTCCCTTAATGGGTGTACATTTCCTGAAACACATGGAATTAAACTACTTTTTCCTTCCGATAATTCAGCTAAATAGACAAAAATGCATGTTATCTGCTCAACTTGGTGGTTATCAGGAGAATCTATAAGTGTCCTGAACTGCTAACCAAAAGTCAAACAAAATCCGCAAATATTTAAGTAATGTTAAATTCCAAGAATATCAGTGGTGGTCATATGGGCAGCCAGGAGCACGAGGCATGATTTTCTGTTTTATACAGGATTTGATTTGACTGGACCTTGCCTCATTTTATGACTTATTTAATTCCTTGTTTTTTTGATCCTGTGTTAGTTTTTATGAACTTAGCATGCATTTAACTTTATTCTAAATAAATAGTTTAGTGGTGATAATTGTGTATTATACTTGAACTTTCTCTTTGTGGGAGTGTATTTTATTATGTATTTTTTTCAGAATGATCTCATTATTAAATAATGTTCATTGCTACCACCATAAATGAAAGTGAAGTTGTAAGTTAAGTAATATTTTAAAATATATGTTCAGTTCTACTTGCAGTCATCAAAATATGTAAAAATATGTATAATTGCATTAGGGTTCATCCAGATTTAATTTTGTTCCCTCTCTCAGTTTTTCTTGGAAACTAGTCACACTGGATATGCTGCTCTTCTTTATTTTGGGATTGTTCGTACATTTTGTGTTCTTCGGCTCCATCTTCGATATTTATTTTACCTCTCCTTTGGTTCATGGAATGACTCCTCAGTTTACGCCATTGCCTCCTCCAGCAAAAAGATTAGTACTGTTCGT
The DNA here is from genome assembly GCF_006229205.1 of Suricata suricatta. NCBI lineage: Eukaryota > Metazoa > Chordata > Mammalia > Carnivora > Herpestidae > Suricata > Suricata suricatta. The sequence goes on from NC_043713.1 coordinate 13,655,254, forward strand.
TGCAGATGGCCTGCGGGCAGATGCACTTTATGAATTAGAGGAAAATGGAGATTCTAGAGCGCCATTTATTAGGTAAGCATGTCAACTGAAAGAGAGAAAATGTTATCCTGATACTGTTTGGTCTCATGTTGGACATAGAAGTGATGATGAAAAAGAGAATAGGGCACATACATATCTGCCTTTGTCTTGCAGATTAACAGGTTTATTTCTTCCCAGGAGTCATACGTGACCTTAGTTACTTGGCCTAACTTGTCCTAATTTCCTGAACCGGCTTACAACTCACTATATTATCTTTTTCTTATAAAATAAGCCTTTTACATTTTTGAAATAATGACAAGCCTAAATATTAGTGAATTGCTAATTATAATGGTGTTTAGAAAATACAGAGTTCAACTCAAAATACACCTATAAAATATAGAAAGCCCTTCTACGTCTATGTCACTGTTAAATATGACTTGAGAGTCTATGAAGTGGCTTTGGAAAAATATTTAACTTTTTAAACTTATGGGGCTCCTACAAATAATTACTGTCTTTCCGATTAGTGACCAGCCCCTCAACAGTCCTTCCTAATGCTGTTGTAGCGAGAGTGAGACTCAGATTCAAGTGGAAATTTATCTAAAATAGTATTCCATCTTCCCCTGCTCTCACCTGCCATCATTACTTAATCTCTACTGTGTTTTATTTATTTATTTATTTGTTTATTTATTTAAGTTGACTTATTTTGAGGGGCACCTGGGGGGGCTCAGTTGGTTAAGCATCCGACTTCAGCTCAGGTCATGATCTCGCAGTTCGTGGGTTCGAGCCCCGCATCAGGCTTTGTGCTGACAGCTAGCTCAGAGCCTGGAGCCTGTCTTCGGATTCTGTGTCTCCCTCTCTCTCTGACCCTCCCATGCTTGTGCGCATTCTCTCTCTGTCAAAAATAAATAAAAAAACATTAAAAAAATTTTAAAACAGTTTCCTTATTTTGAGAGAGAATGAGTGTGAGCAAGGGAGGGGCAGAGAGAGAGGGAGAGAGAAAATCTGAAGCAGACTCTGCTCCCTGTCAGCATGGAGGCAGTTGTGGGGCTTAGTCTCACAAACCGTGAGATCATGACCTGAGCTAAAACCAAGTCTGCCACTGAACCGACTGAGCCCCAGGTGCCTGTTTTACTGTGTTTTTTAGTTTTCTTTATAGGACTTAGCATGTGCAGGGTCCATGAAGCCTGGGCCTTTGTTTTGTATGCTACTTGATTATCCAGTTCTTAGAACATAGTAACCAATTAATAAGTATTTGTTCACTGCCAGAAGGATGAAAGACTTTGGATTCCTGTTAAATTCTGGAAATAAATGGTGGCTCAAAGAAGTGCATAGTATATTAAAAGATCAAAGTAAATAAGTGAGCAACTCAGGGCAGTGGGACAAGATGACCAAAAAAAGAAAATCAAACCAGAGTTCAGTTCACAAAAATATGTCACATACATGTCTACAAATAATTAAAAATTTGGGTGATAGATTTGGATGAATTTCTTGGTTGTCAAAGAAAGAGAACTACAGTTCATTGCAAATTACTGGTTCTGAGGGAAAAGGTGAGCTTCACTGGTTGCACTTGTTTCTCGTTTGGGTGTGGATAGCAGGCCAAGGTTGATGTGCCTTGTGTTGTATGTATGCCATTGCGTGTTTACAATTTCAGGAATATTCTAGTTTCTTTTAAACTGTTTGTGAAAGGTTTTATTTGTTCTTCCCCTTGTCTTTTAAAAAATATGATCTGAACTGATCAAAATGTTTTTAAACAGAGAGATCCAAATTTCTTTATACCTCCCTCTTTGTGTTGAAGTTCAGTTTTCATTAAATAACTGAAGAAGTTAAAAAATATTTCTCCCTTAATAAGTGGGTCAGTGGTTTTCAGACTTTATTTATTATGCATGCATTTAACTGAAGTTGGTTTTAAATACTGGTAAATCAGTATTTAAGAATATCTAAACTAGGGTGGCTCAGTCAGTTAAGTGTCTGACTTCAGCTCAGGTCATGATCTCTCGGTTCATGGGTTCAAGCCCTGGAGCCTGCTTCTGATTCTGTGTGTCCTTCTCTCTCTGCCCCTCCCTGCTCATGCTCTGTCTCTCTCTTTCTCTCAAAAATGAATAAACAGTAAAAAAAGAGAGAGTATCTAAACCAGTACATGTAGCCATTATTTTGGGCATCGGGCGTTCATCTTGGAAACCGTTGCCAGTGCAGTCAGCCTCGCGTAGCTGGTTGCTGTGCCGGTCCTTCCCCGGCAGTGGGGCGGCTGGCGCTTTGCCTTCTCCGGGATTCAGCTTAAAGAATACTGACACCACATTTTAGCAGAGATAACTTTTGCCTGTGTTAAACTCAAATTTAGGAATGTAATTTAACTCCTAATTGAGAGTTAATTTTTAAATTTAATTTTGTTTTGAGATTGTTTTTTTAAGAATTGTTTTGAGAATTGAATTTTCTAGTTTGAGAATTTTGCAGAACAGAGAAATCGAAAAGATTATAATGATGAACATCTGTATACCCTTATCCTAAGTTTAATGGTTTTTAATTGTTTTCCTATTTGCATTCTCTCTCTCAGCACACATGCACATTTACACGCACACACACGCTTAAATTTTTAATTCTTTTTTCCTGAGTCATTTGACCCCTTCAGCGCGTATCACGTAAGAAGGACTCTCCTGCATGACCACAGGACCACCTCACAGCTAGTGATATTTGACTTTGATGGAACAGTACTGTGCGTGTCAGTTATTTCTTGGGTAACAAACCATCTGAGTACTTGATGGCTTCCTACACACGTGGAGCGGTTCGCTGGTTCTTTATCTCACCTCGGCTCACTTACCCTGCCGAATCCAGCGAGTCATCTGGGCGCAGTTGGGATCAGAACTTACACACTGTGAGATCATGACCTGAGCTGAAGTCAGACGCTTAACCGGCTGAGCCACCCAGGTGCCCCAGAAAGAATCCTTTCCTTCTTAAATTTTGACTCACTTTTTGGTTTTGATTCCTTCTGGAATAATCTTACTTTTCTAAAGCTCGAGCAGGACTTAATCATAGTCTGTGTTAACTGCTGGTCGATACCTTTTAGGAATATCATAACGCATGAAGGCAGCTGGGGCATTTCTCACACCCGTGTGCCGACCGAATCCCGGCCAGGTCACGTGGCCCTGCTCGCTGGGTTTTATGAAGATGTCAGTGCCGTTGCCAAAGGTATTGTCTGTCTGGATGACTTTAGTACATGAAAAATTTGTTGCGTAAACACTTTTTTAACACTGAATCATGACACAGAGTGACGTGTCCTTTGACATTCTTTTGGCAAGTGTGTTATCGTGTCTTACTCATAAACACACACTGGTGTTGATTCAAGAATTAAGCTTTGGTTTTGTCATCGTGTGCACCTAAAACAATCTGACTGGATGGACCCGTGGTTTTCCTAGCTGTTAGCTCCCAAAACTTCCAAAGAAATTCTGTATTTTAGTAAGAAGGAAATTATCTCTTGTAACCTTTAAAATTATGGTATATGAGATTACTTAAAAATAAAATCCGAAAATAATTTATGGTATAATGTAGTGAATTTACTATCAGTTTTGCATGCGTTCTGCAATTAATCCTTATTATTATTTGAAGAATACTATTTTAGTGGTTATACTAATACTCTACCAACTATATATTACCATTGTTACTATTGGCTTCTTTTCTCAATGACCTGAAGGATGGAAGGAAAATCCTGTGGAATTTGATTCTCTTATTAATGAAAGCAAGTACACGTGGAGCTGGGGAAGCCCAGATATTTTGACTATGTTTGCCAAAGGTAAGAGTCATTGATTATATTCCCTCACATCGTATAGGTAATAAATCAATGTGGTAATTTTTATGTTACTTATTGTATTTTATTGATTTTTGAGATACTTGTTTTTAATATTTAACCTCTCTGACATAGGGATGTGTATTACAATGGACAGACATGTCTATTTGATTCTTTGTTTTAGTTCTTGAAATATTGCCATTTGTTAATTTCTTGGATTCAGGGAAGTGGTATATGGCTCTAACATTTAACAGCTTTATAATCTTGGGCAAGTTAGATAACTTCTCTGACCTCCAATTTGCCTTTTTAAAAATGTGATAATAATCATCTCTATCTCATAGGTTTGCTTTTAGGATTAAATTAGATAATTCTTGTGAGATAGTTAACAACGTGCTTATCACATAATTCTTCATTATGATGATGTTGATGTCTGGTTCATTTTATTTTGATAAATTACCAGAAGTTTGTAGATATTCACGGCAAGATTTAAATGCTATAACTTATAATTTCTATTATTACATATTCAAGACCATGCCATTTGGATTTGTTGTGTTTGTTTCTGTGCATTGATTAGAAAATTCATTTATATTATTTTCTAAAAATCAGTTGGATTCCATTTGAATTTTGTGTCATTAAATGCTTTTAAATTTATTTGTTTTTAAATTTTTTAATGTTTATTTATTCTTGAGAGAGAGAGAAAGATAAGGCATGAACAGGGTAGGGGCAGAAAGAGAAGGAGACACAGAGTCCAAAGTGGTCTCCAGGCTCTGAGCTGTTAGCACAGAACCTGACATGGGGCTCAAACTTATGAATTGTAAGATCATGACCTGAGCCAAAGTTGGACGCCTAACAGTCAGAGCCACCCTGGGACCCCTTTTAAATGCTTTTTAGGGGATGCCTGGGTGTCTCAGTCGATTAAGCATCTGACATTGGCTCAGGTTATGATCTTGTGGTCCATGGGTTCGAGCCCCACGACAGAGCCTGGAGCCTGTCATTGGATTCTGTGTCTCCCCCTCTCTCTGGCTTTCCTCTACTCACACAGTCTCTCTCTCTCTTTCAAAAAGAAATAAAAAGCATCAAAAAATAAAATAAAATAAATGCTTTTTAGTGAGAGCAGAATGATTGGTCATTTCACTTAATGAAAAAGTTTTATAACCTAATGCCTAGCCATAGGTGTAATCTTAATAATTGGAATTGTTGAGTATTATTGTATGTCCTGAAAGCAAAAGGTACATTCAGAGTTTTACATATTATATTCATAGAACATTCTTATGTAGGGCAAGCCAAAAAACCTCAAACTGCTTGCCATTTATATATACTTCCTTCTTTGGAAAGCAGTTTACTTGTGGCGGGGGACTGGCAGTGGTGAGGATGGACTAAGTTTCTGGGGCTCACCAAGCTGGCTTCTGCTTCCTACTTCCAGCTGTAGTTGATAGGATACGACCAACGCCTGAATCGCAAACAGTCCAAGAGAAATGTGCCATTTCTTAGGGTGACGGTAACCAACAAAGCCACTGAGATCTTCACTTAGGAGGTGGGAAGTGGAATAGCGGAGCGGTGGTAGTATCTTTGGGACTAAATTTCTATTATAAGAGATTATCCCTTTGTTCTATCTCGTCCTGGTGACCTGTATAAGAGCCTGTCTCAGAAATTCACTAAGGTGATTAGATTCTGAATAAAATCTTGCAAATGTGTAAGATTAATATGTTTTTGACCCCCTTCAGAGAATGTGCCAATAGACAATGTTTATTCTCTTATATTTAGAAAAATACACATATTCTGTGAATAAGATAAATGTTTGAATTTTCTTCTTGCTTTAGGAAGTGTTGTGAACCAAATGGCCTCCTTTATTTCAAATTGTAGCATCTGAAGACACACAGATTTTTTTGAGTAGGTTAGTCTGTACAGGGAGACAGATTTTGGTGTTTATTTTTGTGCTGTCGTGTATCAGCACTGTGACTTTGGCCAAGTTACTTAACTTACATGTAGCGTATCTGTAAATTAGAACGTTATTGTGAGAACAAAAAGCAACAGCATGTGTTAAGTACAAATCATGGTCCGTGGCATATAAAACAACGTTAACTATTCCTCCTGTCTTTCTCTTCCCGTCATGATACACAATGCTTTGTGAAGAATTTTGGTTACTCACAGAAATCTTTAAATGATTATTTCATATTTGATGAAGGCTTAAAAAACTGTTAAAAATGTTTTTCCCCAAATTTCCTCCATAGGTGCTTCTGGAGACCATGTTTTTACATATACCTATGATGCTGACAATGAGGATTTTGGGGCCCATGATGTAACAGAACTGGATACTTGGGTTTTTGATAAAGTTAAGGTGCGTACTGTTGAGTTGATAATCTTCAGCACACAGAGTTGTACCGAAAGTACTAGCGAGTGATTTGTTAGTAATGCATCTTAATTTTCTCCTACTTGCAGGAACTTGAAAGCTCTGTATTTGTAGCATACTATTTTAGAAAGACTAGATTCTAAGAAATGGCACATTCTGTAATAACCAATTAATGATAAATTTTAAGAAATAATGTCAAAAGATAATTTTTTAAAATTCTATGTTTCTGACCATAAAATGGACCATAGATTGGAATTCAGGGAGCCTGTATTTCATTCCCAGTTTGCCGAATAATCCGAGGTCAGTCTTGGTCTTTGACTGTCCGGTGGTCTCCAACAGTAGAAGGACCACGTGAGATGTATGAAAAATGCTTCTGAAAATCTGTAAATGTGATGTGTTTATAATATGAGTTTTTAAAAATTGTACTTTCAAGAAAGGTAAGCAAACACAAGTTAGCAAATCAGTCCTAATAAAATATCCATGAGTTGCTCTAAGAAGTAAGGTTGTTGGGACTAGTGACAATTATTATAGTTTCACCATCTATTCAATAGAATTTACGTTTTTAACAAGTGTTTGAAAATCTCAGTTGTAGACATTGGCAAGCCTTTCTTCTTGTCCATTGTTTCTCATTTACAAATTACAACTTACAATTTATCTGTTCTAAGAAGCATTCATTGCTTGACCTTTAATGATTCTTGTTTTTACCAGTAGTGTCTTTTGAACTGACATTGTGGACTTCTCCAAATATGGTCATTTTTGTTAGTTTGTAAATGTGTTCCTTGGTATATGACAGCATTTTTCCTTGTATTTACTTATCAGGAATTAAGTATTCAGTGCATTCTTTGATAAACCCTATCTCGTTTATCAGGAATTTCTTGAAATTTCCTTTTCTCTTTTAACATATACTTTTGTCAATAGGGAAAACTTTTGGGTTAAATAACATCTCTTTAAGAAAATAATTAGCAAATTACTCTTCTACTTATTGCTTCATAAGAGAATCTACTTACGTTAGCATCTGCTGAAAGGCACTTGCTTCTAATTTCACGCACATAGCTAAAAATGCTCCGGAGTCATGGATCCGATTCCTTGTGGGTGGGCCGATATAGTTTGTGGCTGGCCTGATTTTATGCCTTTTTTTCCCCCTTTATTTCAACACTGCTTGTGTTGGTGATATGATAGAGCTCAGAAAAAAAGACTTGCCCGTGACTTTATACAATATGGTACATATGTATAATAATAACAATGAACATGAAATCTTTGGCAGTGGGAGGTAGTATGAAAGGAAAATATAGGGACTGAGAATATATCTTTGGAAAATCGTGATCCAGACCGTTAGGGGAGGGCTTTCCTGAGAGTTTTGAGATGATCTCTTACGAAGTACAGGCAACAAAGAAATGGGTTTGGGTTGCACTTTAGGAAAAGTATTTCAAGCCAACAGCATTATGTCAATCATGGGCCTTGAAGGAAGAGCCAGCATAATAGATTTGAGGAGCTGAAAGAAGGAGTTTAGTGTGGCAGGAGTACTGACTGGGAACACGGTCTGAGATATGGCTAGAGAGGGAGTCCGGACTTGTGTCCTGCCTAGAGACTCATGTTTAATCCAAGCAAAACGAATCCATGCAAATGTCTACTCACTTTTTTTTTTTTAACTGTGGTAAAATACATGTAAAATTTGCCATCTCAGCCATCTTTAAGTATACAGGTTCAGTAGTGTTATTCACATCGTTGTGTATCCAATCTCCAGAACTTGTTCATCTTGCAAAACGGAAACTCTGTGCTCATTGAACAGCTCCCCATTTCCCCTCTCTCCCAGCCACTGGCAACTACCGTTCTACACTCTGTTTCTACGGGTTTGTTTAATCTAACTACCTCACATCACTGGAATCATATCGTGTTTTCCTTCGTGAATGGCTTGTTTCACTTAGCATAATGCCTTGAGCTTCATGCAAGTTGAATCTATTTGCTTTTCAAACCTCACTTTGTGCATCATCTCCTCTTTTAGGCCTTCTGTGGCTTTCCTTTGCTGCACCTCCCTTCAGTTAGACTTAGATAACTCTTCTCTACTCCTTTAATACTGCCGGCCTAAGTACGTCGTTATGCGGCACCGCAGTTGATGATGCATGGCATGGCCCTCTTCCCTCCTACGTACATCTTATTGGCAGAGATACTGACCTTTTCCCATTGTTACCTCTAAATTCCTATCAAGGAATTGTCTGGTACAGAGATACAAGTATCAGATTCGGTTTGGTTCTGTATAATAGGAAAAAAAAAAAAGACGGCTTAAAAGTTTACCTTTGGCTCAGTAAAGTTAATGCCAGCAGTAGGCAGCCCAGCATCGATGCAGTCCAGGATTGACATGATGGTTCCACGGTGTCATTAAGACGCAGTCTTGAATTTCTCCTCTGTCGGCAGAGCATGAGTTTTATCTTCCAAGTTTTTTCATGATTTAGGAGGTGCTGGAGTTGCAGCCATTATTTCAGTGTTTTAGGTCAGCAGTGCAAGGAATTGAAAAGGACCTTCTTTCCTAATTATATTTGTTTCAAAGAGCTTCAGGGTCCTTATCGTCTTTTGACTGAAATATTTGACTTAGATCTTACTGGCCACAACAGCTAAGGCACATCTAGCTGTGAGAGAGGCTGGGGAATATGTAGGCTTTAAGGTTGGAGCATTGCCATGTTTCATGAAATCACAGGTATTTACTCAGAGAGAGGGGGGAGTGCATGTTGGGGTGTCATCTAGCAGTCTCTCTGGATGCATCACAGACATTTGTTGAGTGCAGAAATGAGTGCCCTTGCAGTGAGATGAGAACAAGTGGGGGCTGATGGTCCGAGTGTACTAAATACGAAGGGGAAAGCAACTAGGGGTATATTTCCCCTCTTACATTCAAAAGACCAACTTTTAAAAAACCAATAGGAATCTAACATGTTGAGCTCTGCAAGAATAGAATTTCATAGGTTCTCAGATCTTGTGTCCACATATGAATGAATAGCACTTCTTACATGACTGAATATTTTTTTTTTTTATAGTTTATTTATTTTTAAGACAGAGACAGAGCACGAGTTGGGGTGGAGCAGAGAGAGAGGGAAACACAGAATCTGAAACAGGCTCCAGTCTCTGAGCTGTCAGCACAGAGCCTGATGCGGGGCTCGAACCCACAAATTGTGAGATCATGACCTGAGCCAAAGTTGGACGCTTAGCTGACTGAGCCACCCAGGCGCCCCTGAATATTCTTTTTTTACCAGTCATGGAACAAATTATAAATGTCTCTTTACTTAAGTTGCTAGGTTTTTCTGGTTTTTGTCAGCTTTCAATGATATCTTTAGAATTTAATTCCATTCTTTTGAAGAGCTCGCCACTTCCATCTAGATTTAAAACTTCTTAGGGGCTAAGTAGAATGTATACGAAAGTGAGGGGGCAGTTTTATGCTTTTGAGGAGAATGGTACCAGGTTACATATCTTCGTTTTTTATTTGCTTCTGTTCTTGAATAACAGGTTTCTCTAATGGCACCATTTGCATTTTTTGGTATTTGTAATAATGAAGAATTATTTCAAAAAATGCTTCAGGCTTTTGTTGCACAATGAAATTTTTCTTGTTGAAGTTACCATCTACTAAGAGACATTTATGTGAATGACAGTTATGTATCTTGGCAGAGCCTGTTGACTTATTTAACGTAGTTTAAAAGTATTCCCCACAGATACTTGTTTACATATTCATGTGTGTGTGAATAGAGGTTTAATTCATTGTCTTAGAAGGCCTTTCTGAATCCAGTTTATAATTATGAACAGTATAATAATTTTCAACCCATATTTTATTAAGTGGGCATTTTTCTCTCAGACGATATGAAGACCAGGTTCTAGTCTTGGTGAAAACGAACTTGTTCGGAAGCTATTTGCGCTGCTCAAGTGAGCAGTAACAGTTGGATGAGGGCAGTAATGAGACACGACAATGAGACATAGTCCAGCTTCTCAACCATTTAAAAATGATAAAATGTTCCTAAACTGTTGCCACTGGTACTGTTTTATTTTTGGCTCTTGTCAAGATGTGTCTTCACCTCGTATATTTTATTCAGCACTTAGGAGACCTTCATGAAATCAAGGTTCTCTTTATATAACCCTTTTTTGGCCTAATTATAACCCAGCTCACTCATTATTTAAGCGTTGATGTCTGAACTGACAATAAGGACTCTTGTTGGTAGGCTCTGAGGACAAGCTTAAACAAAACAAGATAATTTAATTTTATAGTTATGTCTAAATTGAATTAAATGTTTTCATCAGAATTATTTTTTAACCTAAAAAAAAAAAAGAATTATTTTTTACCTAAAATAAATGAACTAAATTTCTTTTTGTTACATACAGGAATTCTTTCATGCTGCCAGAAACAACCAGTCTTTGTTTTCTAAGCTAAATGAAGAAAAAATAGTTTTTTTCTTACATTTATTAGGAATAGATACAAATGGACATGCTCACCGACCATCATCAAGGTAATTTTAATGCTGTGTTTAATTTCATGTTTTTAGGAGACTCAGGTATTATTTGAACTTTAAAAGTATTATAACTTTTTTGTAAATATCACATTGCTTACATTCTATATTCTTCATTTATAAAGGCAGAGAAAAAACTATATATTTTAGAAATTAAATCTTAAGAAAAAAGCATTTATATGATGTTAATATTTATATCACAAAGCAATATAATTAGCTACTCCTTTTATGTTTATTTAATCAGTATTGTATCAGCAAATAATTATATAAAGTTTTGTATACTGCATTTCTTTTTTTAATTAAAAAAACTTTTTAATGTTTATTTTATGAGACAGAGAATGAGCAGGGGAGGGGCAGAGAGAGGAGACACAGAATCTGAAGTAGGCTCCAGGCTCTGTGCTGTCAGCATAGAGCCTGATGGGGGGGGGGGGTCTGGAACTCTCAAGCAGTGGGATCATGACCTGAGCTGAAGTCAGACACTTAACCCACTGAGCACCCAGGCACCCCTGTATACTATATATGTATTTTTTAATAGTTCTTTTGTTTTTTAATGTTTTATTTATTTATTTTTTGAGAGAGAGAGAGAGACAGTGTGAGCAGAGGAGGGTCAGAGCGAGAGAGGGAGACACAGAATCTGAAGGCAGGCAGGCTCCAGGCTCTGAGCTGTCAGCACAGAGCCCGACATGGGTCTCAAACCTGCAAATATGAGATCCTAAGCCAAAGCTGGATGTTCAACCCACTGAGCCACCCAGACACCTTTCCCTCCTCATATACTATATTTTAATAGCACTCCTTATATAGAACAGCAAATATTTTTCTCAGTTTTGCAGACCATAAGAGGAAGAATCCATGTTTTACCTTTATTCTTTATTTAGAATTTGGCTTAGATAAGTCTAACTGTGTATAATGCTCACTGGTTAGCTGCCAGTAATTAATACCTCATGCTCCCCTTCTTGAACATGATGTGCCGGAGTCCAGCTCCAGCAGGTCCTGAAAGGATGGACAATGTTGGCGAAAGGGAGTGAGAGAGCCTCGAGTTTCCTTCTGATCACCTGGCAGGCATCTCTGCTCTGTCTGCTTTGGTGTCTATTTTTTTACTGGTCAAGCAATTACATGAAATCAGAAAATAGAATTTTTTACAGTGGCTAGTTCCTTGTGATAAGATGCTGTGATCATTGAAAGTGTACAGAAACAAGTTTTACAGAAGTGTTTTTGTAGAGCCATCCCATTCATTTTTGGCATCAGTCTCCAAGGTTAAGAAAGTAACAAACCTATCTTATTTTGTACAGGTTGGTTTTTTTGCCAATAATTATGACTTTGTTTTTTAATTAACAAGTTACAACCAAATCATGTAACGTACTTAGAGTGAAGTTGAATAAATTTCATAACCAAGAATGTAACAGGATGTTTTTAGTAGAAAACAGGATAATATATAATATTTAAGTTAGTAAAGCTAAGATTAAAACATAGGTTAAGTTGTACATAGATAGGCTAGGAGTTATTTTGATTGGCTCATTAACTACAAGAGAAAGAATGCTTCTTAACAAGTTGCTTGAGAAAGCCCCTTTTTTGATATGAGCACAATGGGGGCCCTAGTTGTGTCGGCCTTGCACCCAGGTTTCCCACATTCTTATCCAGCCTCATAACTGAAGTCGGTACAAGGGAGGGTATTTGTGGCTCCAATTAGCAAAGGTATATGTAGCAACTTATGTCAGGTCCTTGTCTGTTGCTTATCTCTAAGTTAGGCTCTTTTCTCCAGGCCAGAGTTAATCGTAACTCTTGTGTTCTCAGCCCCCCTTATTAGTTATGTCTTGGGTCTGCAAGGCTCATTAGAAGAGCCTTTTGGCAAACGTCTGCAGTGTTTGATCTGAAATCCTTTATGCAGGGTCAGGAATATGCTTTTTCTTATGGGGTAACTGTGTGGGGAATATCGGTCTGATTTGGAACATTGTGAGGCCTAATCAATAATAGTGGACCCATTCCCAATATGAGCCAATAATAGAAGGCGATACCAGTTTCGCTTCATGGCAGGAGCTGTGCAAACATCTGCCATTTCTTCGCTGTGACTGTATCATCCAGCGAGGCCAATGCGGCCCCCAGCATCGATGGACTATTTCAAGTGATAGAAATAATACAAAGCCAACCTAGTCAACTGTATGGAAGCTTAAATATAATTTGTTTATAATTTTATGTTAATGTTTTATGTCACAAACACTCTAAGGGATGAGAACATTTTATATTTGAAACAGTGATTGATACCTGTTAATGTGACAAGAACAATATAGTTTGCGTTATGAGCATGAACTTGAAAGTCATAATTAATGCATTTGAGCATGAACTTGAAAGTCATAATTAATGCATTTGAGAAGTAAAAAGCATTCATTGAAATATATTTGCTAATCAGTGTTGGAGAGTATTCTCCTTTTAAACTTTTTCTGAAAACTGTTTCAGATTCTTTTGCTTCTTTAAAAGAAGAGAATATTCTTTTTAACATATCAAGAGCTCTGATTTTAAAATATTAAGGAAATAAAGAAGTATTTTAGGAGTTAATAGCTTTAGATGATTCATATTAGGTTCATGGTGAAGAAATTTGATTTTTCCAAATGAATTTGCTCTTCTGTTTCCTTTTGAACAGGGACTATAAGGACAATATCAAACTAGTGGATGCAGGCGTAAGAGAAATGGTGTCCGTTCTTGAACACTTTTATGGAAACGACGGGAAAACAGCATTTATCTTTACCTCGGACCACGGAATGACAGACTGGGGTTAGTCCGTCTTTAAGCGGCGCGCACTTTATGATTAAAGTAGTTGTAAACGTAGCTTGCAGGTGTCTTGTGATTTGATGAGGACCAGATGTCTTAGTATGTGCAGGATGTCTAGCACGTGATCACATGCTTAACATGTTACATGTTAGTATAAAAACCCTGATCTTATATAAAGAGTCTTTCTTCTGGCTATAAAAGGAATATATTCTCATTTAAAATGAGAAGTTAGGGAAAAGTATGGAGAAGAAAACAAAAAGTGCCTATCTTATTTACCTATAATTAACTGTAAGTGATGACAAACGGGAAGTGTACGGTGGTGTAACCAGGAGCCCCAGGGCCCCTGGAAGTCCACCCTCGATGACCATGTGAGTGCACAGAAAACAAACAAGGTGAAGGTGCAGTTTGGGTCCCCACATCACCGTGCAGAATCCTAGTGAGCTGGCTCCACTCTGTTGGCGGCTTTTGGTTACACCAGTCAGAGTCACCTGGAAGAAACTCACCAAGAGAGTTTGCTGTCCTCTCCAGAACAGACCTGGCCTGGACTGACTGGCTGCTTGTCCCGTGTGGCGCTATTCTGGCCGCATCTCCTCCACGTCGTCTTGTTACTATTCTTGTTCTTCTTTCAACCAGTCAGTCAACAGACGTTCTTTTTGTTTTGTTTTGGCCTGTCTGTCGTTGATGCTCTGAATTGCTATGGGAATATTTTAAAATAAGTACTATACAGAGTTGTAAGCATTTGGGAGTGTTGTGGCTAGAAGTAGAAATACATACAGGTCAATTCTTTAAAAGATTAAAAAATATTTAGGTATGAGTTCTTATAAGCTATTACTCTTGATGTCTTGTTTACAGGTGCCCATGGGGCTGGTCATCCTTCAGAGACTTTAACTCCATTTGTCACTTGGGGAGCTGGAATCAAGTATCCCCAAAAAGTATCAGCTCAGAAATTTGATGATGTGTTTTTGAAAGGTAAAAACACTTATCTTTATTGTTTTCATAAATATAACATTTTAAAATAAAACCAGAGTTTAAGGAGGGCGCCTGGGTGGCCCCGTCGCTTAAGTGTTTGACTCTTGCTCTCGCCTCGGGTCAGGGTCTCACTGCTCATGAGTTTAAGCACTTCACTGGGCTCTGTGCTGACAGTGTGGAACCTGCTCGGGTCTCTCTCTTTCTCTCCTTCTCTAGCCCTTCCCCCACTAAAAATAAACAAACATTCAAATAAAATAAAACCAAAGTTTAACTTTAAAAAATCACTTTTCTAGTTATAGTTTTCATTTTGCTATTTGTATCATTACTATTTTTATGTGTTACTTTTGTATAGTTCTTCTTATTTGGTTTATAATATTCAGATTGAAATATACAATGTTAGTTATCTGCCTTATGAAGATACAAGTATAAATTATATGATGACTTTTTTTTCCACAAGCCTTTTTATTGCTGGGACTTACATCAAATTCCTGAGTCATATCTTAACCTGCAAAGACTATCAGTCAGATAAATCACACATATGTCACAGTTGACATTTCGCACCTGGACTGATTTGCCTTGTCTCTAGTACTTTTGAAGGCTTTCTGTGTTACCCAAGCCTCCCTTCCTTCCTAATCCATGAGGAAAATGAATTCCTTTTTCCTGGAGCTCTGCTTATTTTGTGAGGTAAGGTTTTTTTTTAAGAGTTCCAGACTTTTTATTAATTGGACAAAACAAAGTCCTTTCAAATGCCTCACTCCAGATTAGTTGCATAAAACTTACTCAAAACACTTGTTAAAAATACAGATTAAAAAACAAATTTCCATTGGGGCACCTGGGTGGCTCAGTTGGTTAAATTAGTCTGTTGGTTTTGTCTCAGGTCATGTTCTTACTGTTTGTGAGTTCGAGCCCTACACTGGGCTCTGTGCTGTTGGTGTGGAGAATGCTTAGGATTCTTTCTCTATCTCTCTCTCTCTCTCTCTCTCTCTGTCTCTCTCTCTGCCCATCCCATATCTCTTTGTCTCTAAAAATAAATAAACTTAAAAACAAACAACCAAAAGATTTGCAGACTTTGTCCTTAGATATTTTAATTCTATGAGTCTGGGTGAGGCCTGGAGATTTTCTTTTTAAGACCTTCCCCAGGGATGTACACGCACAGACGTGTTTACCTATTTCTGTCCTAGAAGATTCTTTGGTTTGCATCACAAAATATCCTTAGACTCTTTTTTTTGGATTCATTTTTTTATCAAGATAAAATTCTCATGCCGCTTTAATTCAGGTTTTTAGTGTACCTTTGTTTGTTTGTTTTTTAGCATATTCACAAGACTGTGTCATCCCCTCTACTCTCTGGTTATGAACCGTTTCATCAGCACCCCGGAGGAAACCCCTTTCCCATTAGCAGTCACACCTTATTCCCCGCTTTCCCCCTCACCTGGCAACCATTATACGTTCTCTCTCTGGATCTGCTTATGCTGGACATTTCATATAAGTGGAGTTACTCACTGTATGGTCTTTGTGTCTGGCTTCTTCCACTTGGCATAGTTTTTTCAAGGTTCATCTGTATTGTAGCATGTGTAAATAGTTTATTTTTTATAGTTGAATGATATTCCATTGTGTGTATAGACCATATTTTATTTATCCAATTATCTTATAGACATTTGGATTGTTTCCACATTTGGCTCTTAGGATAGTGCTGGTGTGAACATTTGTGTACCAGTTTTTGTGTAGACATGTTTTCATTTCTCTTGGATAGGCACCTAGTGATGGAATAATGAGTCATATGTAACTCAGTGTTTAATTTTTTGCAGACAGCCACACTGTTTGCTAAAGCAGCTGCACCATTTTACATTCCTATGCTCTGTGGTAAATCGGTAGACTGGGTCTAAGAGAAGCTAGGTTAAATAGAATGTTTGTGCTTGGAAGATAAAACTTTGGCAGTTGATTTCTCAGTGAATTAATGTTTTAGAATAACTTGACTTTAAGAATCATTACAGAGGAATATATTTTTTCTTCTATGAATAGTAGGTATCATAAGTTATAGAGAAAGGGAATGTGCATTTCTCTTTGTCAGGTTATTATTGTGAATTTTTTAGTAGCTGACTAGTAGAACCAGGAACATATTTTTAAACTTCGCTAGCTTATTAAAGGAAATTTCATCATAAAAACATCTTAGAACCCTTTTGGTAATACATCTTAAGGTGATTAAATGAAGACATGGTCTCTCATAATCATTTGTTTTGATTGCTGCTTATTGAAATTTCTGAATTTATATGTAGAAAAATAGGGAAATAAGGTTATCTCTGAAGGCTGTTTTAACTGTAACTCACTATAGGATTTTAACATCTGGGATCAGTGACGGTGGGAGCATCACAGCTACATTTTTAAGTATTTTGCAAGCAACTGTCTTTACAGAAAGAAAAGAAAGCTTGGGTTGTCTAACTCACTATCAGTGGCTTTAATTACTCCCTGGAGCAGGACTGTCATTAGTCGTCCCCATGCTGATAGTGATTATCACTGTGCCTCTTCCTCCTTCCCTTCCTTGCCCTTTTGATGTTTTGAAACAATTGTCTGCAAATGAGCATTTTGAAAGTTTAATAAATCATCACAGAAAACTTCCAATATTTACTTTAAAGCTATTCTTCTAAATTCTAGATTTAAAAATATAAGCTGTGCCTGTTAAGTGTCTTTTTTGTTCATAGTTGGCTTAAAATAGCCTTTCCCAGTACTTTTATTTCATATTACACATTGATTTCTCTTAATAATTAAAATATCCTTTTTTAAAAATCTTAACATCAGCTGTTGTGTCTCATTTTGTTTCAGAATGGGAACTAGAGAGCTGGAAGAGGCACGATGTCCGTCAGGTATTCAGTTCGATTTAGTCGCATTCACATTTAATGTTCTCTCCCAGAAGACGTTTAGGCCGAAAAAAAAAGTCTGAAAAAGAATATTAATAATAATGATGATAAATATTTTTCAAAACATTTCAATCACCGAGGGAAATCCTTCTAGTACAAATATTTTAACCCAAATAATCTGTCTTTTGGCAAAATCGAAAAAGCTTCAAGTAAAACTGAAAGGAGACTCCCTCCAAATGACATTGGCTAATTAAAGACTTATTATGTGAATTGAAATCTGCATGGCTGTTCAGTCCCTGTGTTGTCCTGTCGTGGTTGGGTGGCTCAGTTGCTCTGAGCACAGACCTAATAAAACCCTATTACGGTTTCTGCTCCCGTTTCTTTTTTATTAGCACATATTTTATCTTTAATTCTACCCAGGATGCTTACAAATGCAGTGGAAAAAAGATAACAAAACATAGATTACTCCGTTAGAAACTTTAGATTATTCCCCATGGTCAACCTAATCAAGTCAGACTGGTAACATTATGTGTAAATACGAAACGTGGAATTTTCATTGTTGAAGATGCGCTCTGCAGACAGCCGTCCTCACTATTTGTAGAAGGCATGGCATTGTTGGCATAGGGCCTTCAAGGTGGCAGGCATATTTTACCTTCTCCGAGTCACCTCACAAACTGGCATTGCTTATTGTGGATCTCATTTTTGGACCCGTGAGTGCAGAAGCCTGGTCTCGGTCAGCATATTAAAGAGGGCTGGCTGTATATTACCCAAATAAATGGAAATGTAAAAAATTAGAGTAACAGTTTAACTAGTTTGCAGTAAAAATCACCGTCAGAAGGATGGGGAATAAATTGAAGATCATAAAACATATAGCCAGACTGGATGACAATTTAAAACTAAATGTAGATTCAGCTATTACTCTGTGACTACTCCTACTTCAAACTATACTAGATGAGAATTTCTTTGTTCGTTCCTTCCACCAACATTGTTATGTGTCTGCATTGTATTTAAAACACTGTGCAAACGTTAACATTAAGCATGTATAAGGGATAAAATGGTGAGGAAAAGCAGACAAAATGCCTTCCCTGAGAAGCTTACAGTTTAGGGGTGAGAACAGACATTAAACACATTATTATACAAATAAATATAAAATTATATTTTATAATATATATATATATAAGTAGTACATATATATATATATATATATATATATATAAGTAGTACAAAAGAGGGCTGTGAGCTATGAGGGCATAGAGTGGATGTATCTGATAGACCGTGTGGTCCGCAAAGTCTTCCTGAGAACTAGAGGTTTGAGCTGAGGTTGAAGACTAAGTAGGAGTTACCGGGCACATGCTGTTCCCTCTCCCTTTCTGGGTAGAGACAGCAGCGTGCACACAGAGCTCCGGTTAAGAGGACCCCCGCTGTACTAAAGGAGCCAAGGAAACGGAGACTGTGGTGTGATGTCTGGGGAGGTACTAGACCCCGCGGGGTCTTATGGGCCTGTGGACTTAATCCTAAAGCTTGAGGAAGCCCTTGAAGCATTTGAAGTGTGGAGAGTGACATGACCTGTTTTTTGGGAAAGGATTCCTCTGGCTGCAGCGTGAAGAACAGATTAGAGGAG
The DNA here is from genome assembly GCF_006229205.1 of Suricata suricatta. NCBI lineage: Eukaryota > Metazoa > Chordata > Mammalia > Carnivora > Herpestidae > Suricata > Suricata suricatta. Next base: position 13,674,086 of record NC_043713.1, read on the forward strand.
GTCACCAGTGGCTTCTGGAGGTCACCAGTGGCTTCTGGGGGAAAGGCACAGGCAGTTAGAGGCCACTGGAGTTTTCCCAGTTTTCTTTGGGATGGCGCTTAGTAGGAGAGTCCAGATGCTAAAACACTGAGAAACACTGAGAGCTGGGACCAAACTCCACCGTTAAATGGGGCCCTAGAGATGGTGTCTGGAAAGGAGCCCTAGGGAGACCGAAGACATTGAGCGGAGTGCGTGGTGTTACCGATGCCAAGAAGGGACGGGTCTACACGGTGTGCTGCTGAGAAGTCAGGTGTTGAAATAACCAGAAAAGCGTTTGTAGCCACCATTTGTTGCAGGATCATTATGTGCCAGGTACTTTATTACATTTAATCACCTTTAATCATGCCATAACCCTGTAAGGGAGTTTTTTAAATAAAAGATAAGAAAATAAATAGATGATAAGGAAACCATGGCATTGAGGAGGTCACATGACCTGCCCAAGGACTCAGAGATTGCAGCAAGGGATTGAAACTGGGTATTCTGACATCTAAACCCCGTGACTGCCTGAAAAATGAAAAGGACTAACATAAAAACAGTCAGATTTAGAAAAATAGAGGGTATTGGCTCTGGAAGGGCGAGTGTCTGGGGACACCGAAGGGTCAGAAGTTGTCGCGGGCTGAGGAGTGAGAGGGAGACAAGGAAATGGAGTAGAGGCACAAACAGGTGTCCGGGAAACGGGGGGGGGTTACGTCTTTTCTGGACTTCAGTGTCTGGCTAAGCCTTCTGGTACACACTTTCTTTCCTAATATGTCCCTTTCTCCAGTTAAAGCCTTGTCTTGCCATTTACTTTCTGTCTAGTTCAGGCATCCTTTTCATAATACCGAAAAACTATCACATGGAGTGGTCAAGTTCTTAGCCACCAGGGGTCTAACTTCTTATTCTAGTGTGTAAGTTAATGCAGCCATAGCAAATGACATCTTTAGAAATTTATATCTATTGTGAATTAAATAAATGTTTGAAGGTAAGGGATTATAATGAACATCACGATGATAGTCAAAATATAGTTGCATTAAATTGTATAATTTTCTTATCAATGTCTGTAAACTCACTAGAACTGAACATTTTCTGTTTGTAGGCTGATATTGCACCGTTGATGGCTTCCCTTATTGGAGTTCCCTTTCCCCTTAATTCAGTGGTAAGGAATAATAATTTTTAAAATTTTTTTAACATTTTATTTATTTTTGAAAGAGAGAGAGACAGCATGAGCAGGGGAGGTTAGAGAGAGAGACACATATACACAGAATCCAAAGACAGGCTCCAGGCTCTGAGCTGTCAGCACAGAGCTCGATGTGGGGCTCGAACCCATGAACTGCAAGATCATGACCTGAGCCAAAGCCGAACGCTCAACCACCCGCCACCCAGGCACCCCAGGAATAAAATTTCTTATCAGCTCTCAGAATAAAATAGTTACTGTACAGTAAAATTTACTTTTTATGTCTTTCTGAATACTCTTTGGTTACATTTAAAACTTATTTTCCTTTGTTTTTTTCTAAGTAAGTAACTGTGTATGTATTACAATCTACAACATGGAGCAGAAGCCTAATAGCTTTTATTTAAAAAATTTTTTTTCTAAAATGTACATAGATTTATCTTTGTATTTGTTATAAGTGGTAATAGATAGATTTTGCAAGCAGCAGAAACTGAATCCATTTAAAGGGAATTTATTAAGAAGATATTACTGGGTTGTTGACTTGAAGGGTGCTCATAATCCAGGCTTGGAAATGAACAGGAACCAACGAAGCACCAGAGACTTGGAAGGAAGGAAGAACCAAACTACTGTGCTCAGTGCGCCAACACTGGGGGAGAAGAGTATTTTCCCTGTTGTGCTTTTGTTCCTTGACTCTCAAGAGTCAAATTCCACTGCTTACCTTGTGAGTGAGCTAGCTTGGGTTATTTATCCTTCAGTAAAGGAAGGTAGGGCTCCATTAGAAACCCACTGTTGGGGTGCCTGGGGGTCTCAGTCGGTTAAACATCTGACTTCATCTGAGGTCATGATCGTGCAGTTTGTGGGTTCGAGCCCCGCATCAGGCTCTGTGCTGACAGCTCGGAGCCCGGAGCCTGTCTTTGGATTCTGTGTCTCCCTCTCTCTCTCTCTGCCCCTCCTCTGCTCACACTCTGTCTATCTGTCTCTCTCTCGGTCAAACATGAATAAACATTAAAAAAACCTTTTTTAAACAATGTCCTCTAACTCTGAACTTTGGGTAAATGAGCCATCTAGTCATAAGCATATGTGTATGTATAGAACTGAAACAGAAGTTTAATAAAACAGCCCTTACTCTTACTGTGCTTGGTATGCTCTCAATTTTCTTATTATGTCATTTTTTCTTTTTTAAGGATACTGGCTATGGCCCACCATAGGGATTTTTTGTGTGCGCCAAACATTTAGTTTACTGCTTAGCACACAGTAGTCTTTCAATAGATACTAGATTTTATTGAGTTTATTTCATCTCTGTTGCTTTATTTATTGTATCTACTTTGTAAGAAAAAATAATAGAACATATTTCAGTTATAGTTTTAAAAAGTACATTTTGCTTAATTATTTTAGTAATTTATTCTTCTACATGTCTTGTCTTTATTGTTTTCTTTGTAACTCTGTTTTGTTTTATAAGATTAGCCTGAGTTGTTAATACTAATAATATTATACTAATAAAATTAATACTAATATTAAACCAGTGTTTTTTATTTACAGGGCATCCTTCCTATAGATTATCTTAACAACACGGATCTCTTCAAAGCAGAGAGCATGTTTACAAATGCAATACAGATTCTTGAACAATTCAAGGTAAAACAAGGCACACACAAAAATAGATACTACTACAATTTTAACATCAAATATATTACGTGAAAATATAAAGAGATCAGTTTCTATAGTTTGTGATCTTTAAATTTTGTGTCTTTGACTAGTGTCACAACGTTTAACATTTGTGAGGTGCAGGAATCAGTTTGAGTGTGTAGAATTACCTTTGAGGACCACCACATATGCTTACAAAGACTACAGCAACTATTGACTGGTTGGAATTTGCCCCCGAGAAGTAGTATGAGAGATTGCAACATTTCTCATCATTTCATGCCCAGCCGCCCTGTGCATGAAGACAAGTTAGAGAGGTGATGCTTTCACTGCAACTTTCTGCTACTCTGCAGGCAGCTTGGCTTGTTCCGTTTTCTAAGAATAAAAGAAATACAGTTTAATTAGATTAATTCCTGAATTAGTTTAAAAGAACAGTATGTTCTTTTGCAAGCTTGATATGATTAATTCTCAGCTCATTGTGGTGGTATGCTAATCTGAAATTTTTTGTTTAAATACTTATGAAATAATATAGTAACATAAAATTCCATTTAGTTTCAAAGCAGTGAACCATCTCCCCAAAGAGCCATTTTAATGGATGTTTGTATTTCAAAATGAAATTAATTTTTGTCTCATTTATAATATAATAAAATATTTTCATACTTGGTTCCTAGGTGAAAATGACTCAGAAAAAAGAAGTTACTTTACCGTTTTTGTTTATACCATTTAAGTAAGTCTCGTATTTTTTTTACTAACTTCTAGGAAGGAATATTTTAATGAGTTTGAGGGCTGACAGGATAGTTACTTAGAAACTTTTTCTTTTTGATTTACATTAGTGCAGACTCCAAAATGAAAACTGCTTCTCTTGCTTTTATAAATAATGGCCCAGATACCAGGCACCTTGAGTGGCTGCAAAAGGAGATAAAGGGGCCCAGAGAGCTGTGGGAGATTGAAGTTAAAGAGTTAGAGTCCACAGGGCTTGATTGAAGGTGTGGGGGCTCTTTGCTTGGCTGATTGGGACACGGTACCATTTTGACTTGTGAAAATAAAGAGAAGATGGTTCAAGGGGCAAGGATGAACGTTTCTGAGTTCAGCTTATATTTGAAGAAACCAATTAATTAGTTGGAAGTAGACATAAAATTAGGGTAACAAATTAGCGACTTGGATCGCAACGTAGAGATTAGAGTCGGTTATGAAGATGTGAAGGCATCAGCATAAGCTAACGTGGTGTGTTAACTCTTACACATATAGGAGGCTCTAGAAGTAGAAAGTGACAAGAAGAGGCCAATGACACAATTCTGGGAGACACTGACAACTAACTGGTGGGTGGGGAAGGAGAACAGACTTCGGTGGGCAGCAGGATTTGGCTGTCCTAGATCTGTTTTCCTAGAAGCAAGAGTGGGGAAATTTGAGTCACGAACCTGGCGCTACCGACTTTGAGGTATGTTCAGCCTCCTTTACTTCTCCTCAAGGTTCGTTTTCATTTGCACGGATTCACATTTAATTAGGAAGGATTTTGCTTGCTCTTGACTTTTGATTGAACTCTTTAGCTCTCCAAAATATGGGTGTTAGCGATGTGTTTGAATGACTTCACTGGAATTATTTTTGACACATCTGCAGTCCTAGTGTGGGATTCATAAACCAGAAAGGCTTATTAAATACTGCCCTACCCTCTGAATAAGGTGAATCCATGCCTGACTTCGGGTGTGTGTATTTGTGCGAATAGGAGAGCAAAGCCCAGGCAAAAGTGGCATTTGGCAACTTATGATCATATGAAATTATCTACCCTAAATATTATGTAATCTACATCAAAGCTAGAATTATTTTTGAAGAATGCCCCTAATTGTAAGATATCATATATGTGTATAGAGATTTTACGGCAAGTTTTTACTCTCTGCCTCATCTTATGTCATATACATATCATATATATCTGTTTATTTACAGTGTAGTGGTGCTGTCAGAGCTTAATAAAGTAAACAAATAAATGAACAAGAAATATATTATCAGTTCCTGGGATGAAGAAAGTCCATGGGACATTGGAAGTGAGCCTGTGGGTACCTTAGATCAGCCACTTTAGCAAAACTGGTCAAGGAAGAGGGACTCTACTGCAAAGAGTTCAGGTGCACACTGCCTACCTTCTTCCACTTAGGCCTGCTGGCTGACCATGAACTTGCCCCGCTTTGACCTCAACATCTGTCTGCAGAGCCACTCTAGCCTTCTGCCATCTGGGGGCCCTACGGCATGGTTGCTTCCTGAACCCTGGAGCGAAGCTTTAGCCCTGCCTGCAGACTTGTCTGGCTAAAAATCACCATTTCTCAAAAGCCTCCAAAATGACCAAAAAGTGTCTAAGGCAAAATGAAGAATTGACTCCTGAGGAAGTAATTTAAGGAACATTAAAGAACTTAAAAATGCTAAAGTTCTCAGAAACAGCTGAGGAACTATTGTATCCATTAAAAAAAAAAAGCACACACGTTACAAAATGAGAAAGGGTGCAAGATGCATATTTTAAAAAACAGAAATGCAACTAAAACTTACAGTGTGATAAATTGTACAAGAAGAGTCCAAGTGGGAGGCAAGCCCTCCAAATTAGAATAGCGAACGGAAATGAATTTTCACAAATGGATTGAGTGAGAATTTTAATATATGGATGGAGTAAGAAGCTGGAGGAAACAGAAAGGCACACATTTCTTCATCCCCTGAAACAATGACAAGTGGACACTTCAGGGAAAAGGAAACATTTCAAACTGTACAGGAAAGCATGCTTCCAGTATGAAGCAACCTAATATGTAAGTTGATTTTGAACAGGTGCTGGGAGTATGAGAAAGAGAATTCGTTTGAACATCAGCATATAGATCATAGGCTCAGTGAAATAGATGAGAAAATCTAAATCCTAGCATGAAACTTAGCTACTCAGTGAAGAGTATTTAAATAATCATAATAAATACTGGTTTTCAGCTTTTAGAATCAACCCTTAGGCAAAGCAAGGAAGACTTAATTATTATTACAGACTAGAATGTGTTTCCCACCCTGACGAGCGTACAGGGTTACATGTTGGAAGTCAGAGGAGAAGAGAAGTATAAATGGAATAGTAGTGCTGCTATTGTCCTCGTGAAACAGAACGTGGAGATTCTGGGCATTGTTGAGAAAATAAGACAGAGGTTTAGGTATTACATTATTTTAAAAAAATTTTTTTACTGTTTATTTTTGAAGGAGAGAGAGACAGACTGTGAGCAGGGGAGAGGCAGAGAGAGACACACACACAGAATCCAAAGCAGGCTCCAGGCTCTGAGCTGTCAGCACAGAGCCTGACACAGGGCTCGAACCCACAAACTGCAGGATCATGACCTGAGTGGAAGTCGGATGCTCAACCAACTGAGCCACCCAGGTGCCCCTATGTATTACATTATTAAAGCGGCTGATGTAGGGGCACCTGCCTGGCTCAGTGGGTAGATCACACAACTCTTGATCTTGGGGTTATGAGTTTGAGCCCCATGTCGGAGGTAGAGATTACTTAAAGTGACCAACGTAGACAACTGAAGCAGTAAAAATAGTAATACAGCCATGTTGGCGGGGGGAGACAGCAGGAACTGGCAGAGTCCGTGAAGAGTCAACAGAAAATGCCTCAGGTCCTCCAGTCAAGAAATAGTAATAAAAGCATATTAAGAAAAACGGAGATAACTACAAGTCTAGCTAAAAACGGACAGTTGTAAAAGTTTTTGTCTCTGGTCTGGGGACCAGAGATGAGAAAGGTGGGGAGGTGTTTATTGGTTGTCATTGTGCCCTCGGCACCAGTTTTTGTTTTTTAAAATTATGTACATATATTACTTTGATAAAGCATATGCTTAAGAAAGAAACAAGAAATAAATAGCTGGTTTAATCATTGGCACAAATCACAAAATCATAAAAATAATGGTATAAATGAAGAAACGTATTCTTCCTATGTGTTAGAATCATTACCTTGAGTTATATGAAAATGAAAATTCCCTTGGTTATTATACTATATTTAGGAAGTAATTCGGTGACGATTGACATTTTTACAATATAGAATATTACTATCCAACATTTACTTATGTATATCCCCCGTTATGTCCTTAAGTAAAATTTTATAGTTTTCCCCACAGTATACATTTTTCATTATTTTATTCCTGGACATTTTATTTCTATTATGAGTAGTACCTTTTTTTTAAAATTACATATGTTCAGTATACTGGGAAAAACAATTGTTGCCATTTACCATCTGAGTACCATGGATCCTATTTTTCTCTAATCCAGTGAATTTATTCATTTTTATACCATCTGTTTTCTTCCAATCACCTTTATATATAATGTCAACCTTATCCACTTAGAAGCTATATCAAGTGATTGTTGGCATATAAACATCATAATAGATGAAATTGTTATAGATCCTTTATGTAAAACAGCTCAAGGTCTTGTTACAAACAATTGTTCAGTTAAAGCCTTCTTTCTTGAATAAGGGCATATTTCCTTTTTCTTCTTAGAAATATTTTATTCACTCATCAGTTCTTCACTTTGAGAAAATTTATCTAGGATATTGACATCCGAAGGTTTATGGTCTTGAGATTTTACTTACATGATCCACTTCACCACCATCAGTAGATTTTAATTTAGTGATATCTTTCCACCATTCTTCCATTCTTTTAGTTAGTCTTATCTCGCATGAATAATGTAATAATTCCTACGGTGATGAAATAGCAAGTGTTTCATGATGTGAGAAAACTATAATTGCTAAGGTTCTTTAACGTATCTTGTAAATGAATCCAGTGGATCCATATGGTAATTGCATATCCTATTTTATCCTGTTATTTAAAAAAATAAGTAGATTTTATCTTTTATATCTTAAAGACTTCTAAGAAGGAATAAAAGTCATGTAATATCTATTCTGACAAATAAAACTCAACAAAGAAACTCAAACCTCTCATTAGAGCCTCTGGACCTGATGCTCTTCCAAGGGACGGACAGCAGGTGGAGCTTTGTGACTAGGAGAAGCATAGAAGTTTTGCCCATGCTCGTGTACCCTGAGGAGGAGGAAATACACGATGTATATGAAAACTATACAATAGAGGCCAAAGGAAGGTCCAGGAAAACTTTAAAGGAAAAAAATTACGTGACATGGGAAAACAACAAGAAAGGTTTCTTAAGGGATCTGTTAGAAGAAAATGAGAATGGGAAGGATATAATGTCCCTTGCCAATAGAAACAAAAATAGCTATTCTCTTTTACTTAAACATCACTATATAAACTCAGGGCAGTTAAACTTTAACAAAACATTTTAATATATTTTCTGCCAACACGGCAAAAGCGACTTTGGTTCTTTTTAATATATTTGTTTCTGTTAGGTATGGATTGAAGTTCCTCCCTTAGACCAAATTTAAATAACGATTTTCATGTGAATTGTTTTACCATGTCACCCTTCTGATATAAGTTTAATTTCCCCCTTCAAGATTGAAATTTCTCTTTTTTAAGAAAATAACTTTTATATCACACACATAGAAAACTTTTATTTACTCAGCTATGACTTCAAAGATAAAAATAAGATTCTACACCAATGGTCAGTGTAATGGAGTGCAGATTATTCTAGAAATAACTTTCTCTGTCTTTACCTTCTTGAACTATTGCTTCGTTAACCTAAACAGACATTCTAAAACGGAATGGAGTAGATATCACTAGGTATCCCTAAAATATCATGTGTAAGTACAAGCGAAATATTTTTGTAATAAAAATCTGAGAAGATATAAAAGATAATGCACTTCAAAGGGCGGCATTTTAAGGAGATTTTTGTCCTCCAAACACTAGAGACCTGAATAGTCAATGATAAAATTCTTGACAATCCTAAAACATGGTTTACTTGCTTCTACAATGTTCTAGTAACTACAAAAAGGAGGGAATAGTAGCAGTCATAGCCAAGAAATGTGCACAGTTAATACTCATTTTTCTTTTTACTTAAGCATGATCTGCTGCTACCGATTCTTTTAAAACTTGATGTTATCAATGTAAAAGATTTAGTCAATAAAGAAATTTGTTTTTTCATACAAATTACTGTTAGAAACATTCTGCTGCCATGATCATCAAATATTAGGTCTACGAAGTTCTCCCCCCGCCCCCCGGATTCTAATTACATGTATGAGTATTAGGGCGGCTCACAGTGGCTTTATTGGGAGTTTTTAGTAGTCTTTTCTGTAGTTTTCATTCTTTCTGCTCTTCAGAGTTCAGGCAGGATATTTTCTACCCACCCGTCTTCTAAGACGCCAGATCTCTCCTCTGCTTTGTCCAGTTGGCTACTTTTGAGTTCTGAGTCTCAGTTATGACAATTTTTTTTCAGTTGTAGAATTTCCATTTCATTTCCTTATAAAATAGATCCCAGTTCTTTGGTGCAATTTTCTATCTTGCTCTTTATTATTGGATATCGAAGCCGCAGTTAAAGTGTCGCTGATGACACCACCAGTAAGCAGGTCATTTGTGAGTGTGCTTCTACTGTCTTTTCATTTGGTCCTGTTGCTGAGTCTGGCGGTTTTTAGATGCATGCTCATCACTGTAACTGAAAGTTTTGGAGGCTCTGGATTCCCTCGTTCTCCAGTGAGGTTTCACCTTGCGCTCTGACAGAATGACAGCCGACTCAGGGCCGCGTGGTGTCTGTTGTCTCCTGTTCCCTCTGGTTGTGTCTGCTCTTGGAGGGTAGCCTCTGGGGAACCTCCATGGAAAGCGAGTGTCATGCAGAGCCCTTCCTCGGTGACTCCTGAACACCAGGCTTTGTCGCTTCTGTGTCTTGAGGCTGGCAAAACTTCTGCCGTCCTGTTCAGGCGCCTTCTTCACGGCCACTGGTCCACTGTCCTCAGAGCTGCGAGCTCGCTGGGCGTCCAGCTCACTTCCCTGCCGACCGGCATGGGAATTCTCCGCATAGAACAGAAGTCACTGCGAGGAAGAGTGCCTTCTCCCATTCTTCTTAAGACTTCACCTCAGAAACTATTAAGTTAGCTTAAGTCATTCCAGATAGCTTTTCATGCGTGTCTTTTTTTTAAAAATCCAGAATGAGAGGTGCCTGGGTGGCTCAGTCAGTTAAGCCTCTGACTCTTGGTTTTGGCTCAGGTCGTGATCTCCCAGTTCGGTTTGTGGGTTTATGCCTTGCATGGATCTCTGTGCTGACAGTGTGGAGCCTGCTTGGGATTCTCTCTCCCTTTCTCTCTGCCCCTCCCCGACTTGAGTGTGTGTATGGGGGTGCTTGCTTGCTCTCTCTCTTTCTCTCAAAATAAATAAATACACTTTAAAAAAATGACAATCCAGGATGAAAGTTATATATTATATTATTCTCTTATTTTTCTTCTCTTTTGGATCTTCAAGTCCTGGCTGCATTGGCAGCCACAAATTTTATTTTTCATCTTCGTAGCCTTATAGGACGGCTGAAGGCTGCGTCGGATTCTCTGCCTCCTGGCAGCAGCGGTATGCCCAGCTTCTCAGCCTTTTGCCAGAAATTGGCAGGTGTCCTGAGTTACCGTTTGTAGACTGTCGGACGACTTCTCTGGTTTGCTTCTCTCTAGGATCGTACCTCTTACTCTTGATGGTCTCAGTGGCTCTCCAGCACCTTCAAAGTGATTTTTCATTTTATTTTATTAGACTCTTTAGTTGTTCCTGGTGGGAGCATGGGTATGTCCAGGCTTTTCCATCATAGCCAGAAACTGTGGTTAAATTTTAGTGTTTTAAGTATTCTTTTAAAAAACCTGGTTAATGTGATTGAAAAAGCAATGCATCTACACAATAAAAATTATACAAGTGATACTAAATTGTTACCTCTTCTGAGTTCTAGTTTACAGTCTTTTTCTCTGGAGGCAAAGTGGCAGTTGTTTATGCAGCCTTCTATATATGTCATATGTACATATGTATCCCTCTTCAAACATGCCAGAAAGAATGGAGAATATAACAAAAATCCTTGCACCCACAAGTAGATTTAAGAAATGTTAGCATCTTACCCGTGTTTCCTTGGATCTTCTCTTTTTCTTAAGAAATAAAATGGTGTATGGCACTTGGGTGGCTCAGTCAGTTAAGCATCCGACTTCAGCTCAGCTTGTGATCTCATGGTTCCTGGGTTCCAACCCCACACCGGGCTCACTGCTGTACGCCTGTCAGCGCGGAGCCGCTTCAGATCCTCGTCTGGCGCCTCCCCCTCTGGCGCTTTCCCCCCAAGTAAAGAAATATTTTTTTAAAAACCTTTTGTATGTCCCAACATTTATAAATAGTACTTTTAGGAAAAATATAAATTAGCCTGATACTGTATATGTTATATATGGAGTACTACTTCTTTCCCTAAATATTCTAAATAACATAACGTTTCATACATAATATAATGAAATGTAATTAACATAATATAACATAAATACTCTTTAAAAATATTTCTTCTTTCATTCTTAAGCATTTGCCTAAGAACATATATAAATTAGCCTAAGTAATTTAGCTCCAGACAAGCCTTCTTTTCATCTTTTAATTTAATTTAGCAAATACTTAGGTGATTTAAAAATGGCATTGTGGGGCGCCTGGGTGGCTCAGTCGGTTAAGCCTCCGACTTCGGCTCAGGTCAGATCTCACGTTTGTGGGTTCGAGCCCCGCGTCAGGCTCTGTGCTGACAGTTAGCTCAGAGCCTGGAGCCTGCTTCTGGTTCTGTGTCTCCTTCTCTCTCTGCCCCTCCCCCTCTCATGCCTGTCTCTCTCTGTATTAAAAATAAATAAAACATTAAAAAAATTAAAAAATAATAAAAATGGCATTGTATATTATTCTCTTATTTTTTCCCCTTAAAAATTTTTTTTTAATATTTATTTTTGAGAGAGACAGAGGGAGTGCTAGCAGGGGAGAGGCACAGAAAAAGGGAGATAGAGAATCCGAAGCAGGCTCTGTGCTATCAGTGCAAAGCTTCATATGAGAACTCATGAACAGTGAGATCGTGACCTGAGCTGAAGTCAGACGCTCAGCCGACTGAGCCAATCAGATGGCTCTTTCTCCTGGTTTTAGTTATGCAATATTTTGATAGCATTTTAATCAGTTAAGATTTGTTGGTTCTTTTTATGTGCTTAGTGCTTTGCTAAGTGTTATTTGGACTTTTAATAGAAATAATTAATGGTCTCCATGGAGATTAAAATTTAATTGAAGAGAAACAAATTGATACTAGACTCCACTAAAATGCCAATGGTGTGAGGCAGGATTTGGAGAGAGCCATAAAGAGTGATGAAGATTTGATTTTGGAAAGCAGGGATGGAAGGATCTTTATGAACAAGAACAAGATAGGTGAAGAGTGACCTGTGTAATCATTTTATAGCTGAGGATGTACATTTGGGATAATGGGAAATTAAGTAGAATAGAAAGAGATGGTCATGAATAGTCCAGGAAGTTTAGAATTGACAAAGTAGACAATAAGATACCGTATCAATTTCAAGTTAAGTTAGAAGCTGAAATTCATATTTTAGGAAGCCGAGTGGTTCAAAGCATGGTAGGGAGACCAATGAGAAGAGTTTTATAGAAACTTGGAAAATTCGACATGGATATAACCTTCAAAGAATCCTGCTGCCCTTTGATTCCAGTCCTAAGACTTATAGGAAAATATCCCAAAATGTGTGGTATCTGAAGGACAAAGAATTGGACCATGGCAACATTTTGAAGTAACTTGTGTTTCTTTCATGTATTCCCACTTTCTAGTATTTTTTCCTCCAAATCGCAGTTGAGTCCAGAGGTAGAGATTTTCTTGGAGTCTGAAATAGTGATTGGGTTCCTCTGAGTTGAAAGATCTAGGGATCCTTGGAGTAGCAGAGTTCCCAATCAGGGGAGGTTATAGATTTCCAGAGGACTGAGAGAAGAGTTTCTGGGGCTCATGAATTTTCTGAAGTTGTATGTAATATTTATATATTTTCTAGAGAGTATCAGATTCAGAAAGAAGTCTATGACTGTACTCAATTAATATCATTGCATAAAAGAGTTACTTCTTTAGGTCTCCATCTTATCTATTTGGAAATTGCTGGAACCAAGTAGAAGAAAGATAAGTGGTTATATTATGTTGAATCATGTGAATTGTCAATATTTAATTTAGTAGTTTTTTACATACAAAATATTAATTTCATATGACCTAACCCTAATAGAGCCTTAAATAACTGTTTTATGATTTTGGATTTTGAAGGTATTCACTTTATAAGTTTTAATTAAGTAGTATATAGTCAGTTTTATGTTTAAATATACTTATTTCAATCAAGTAATTGAGTTCTGGTTATATTTCTTCAGTTTTTACATTCCATAAACTTAATGTCTTTAGATATATTTCCAGTTTATACAGTATTAGGAGTATTTCTCTTGTGTGTGTAAGGCTTCTACTGTGGTAAAATGACAGGAAAATGACAGAAAGAGAAATAAAAGATAAGAGAACCAAAAGTATATTGTGTAGTATAAGAATGGAAAAGAGGTTCAAATTATTCTTTGACTTTGTTGGTTTTGATTACCTGGAGATTTTTGATCATGACAGTTCTTTTTTTTTAAAAAAAACATTTATTTATTTTTGAGAGACAGAGAGAGACAAATCATGAGCAGGGGAGGGGCAGAGAGAGAGGGACACACAGAATCGGAAGCAGGCTTTAGGCTCTGAGCTGCCAGCATAGAGCCCGACGCAGGGCTCGAACCCATGAACTGTGAGATCATGACCTGAGCTAAGTCAGACACTGAGCCCCCCGGGCGCCCTGATCATGACAGTCCTGAGGCCCTGTCTAGCTCCGGGGCACAGAGAGCACTCCGTACTGGACCCGCCTTGTCCGTTGTGTCTGCATACGAGGAGCACACGGAGCTGAGCACTGAGGCTCACACCGCCGAGTTGCTGTCCCGTTAATGACGTTGTTTTAGTCAGAATTTCTTTATTAGCCAGAGTACTTCATTTCTTCAAAGTGATGGATCACATGACTTCCTAAGTGTCCTTTGGAGTTGAGAACCTGAGTCAAGAAAACCAAATTTAACTATAAGCAATTTCTTGGGTTCAGATAACTAGCAATAATACAACTTAGCCTTAGATTTCTTCCTTTTTGTTGTTTTGTTTCAGTTTTTATTTTCTCAACTTTTACCATTCTTTTATTTTCAATTGAGGAAGAAAAAGAAAGAAAGAAAAAAATGTCATCGAAATGAGGAGACATGTTTAAACCTAACCTTTCCTTTTGTAGGTGGCTTCCTGAATCTAAACAGCTAAACATTTTAAGAAAAGCAAGATCTTATATAAGACAGAGAAAGTATGATGAAGCAGTAAGTATGTGGGCCTTGTGTATATAAATAGCTCGTCAACATTTGGAGTATGGGGAGAGGTGAGATAGGCAATGGAGAGCGAGGTGGGCGCGCCTAGGAGCTTTCCTGAACGCTTAAGTAAGGACTGAATTTCCTCAGTAGCTACTTTAGGCACGGACATACTTCTGTTATTTCGGATATTTTTCTGGGTAAACTATTTTTTATGTCTCTTTTATTTTGAGAGAGAGAGAGGGAGACAGAGAGTGAGCGGGGGAGGGGCAGAGAAAGAGAGGGAGAGGGAGACACAAAATATGAAGCAGGCTCCAGGCTCTAAGCTGTCAGCACAGAGCCCAACATGGGGCTTGAACCCATGGACTGTGAGATCATGACCTGAGCTGAAGTCGGATGCTTAACCGACTGAGCCACCCAGGCACCCCTGGGTAAACTTTTTAAGGTTAGCATTGGGAATGAACTGTTACCATTTTTCATAATAAGAAAGTGTATTCCAAATTTCTATAACCCTACTTAAATGCATAGCATTTTAGAACATGGCATATTTATATGGTGAGAATTATCTACACACTGTCTTTAGAAGCCTAATGATTTATCTGAAGCTTTGAATTTTCCCAAGAAGTACACTACTGTGTTTTTCACTGATTTTCTTTTTGTTAAATGGTCATAATTTCAAAGAAGGAAAAGAAGTTTCTCAAATTGCCTAAGTAATACCATGCACTTCTAATGTTTATTTATGGTTTTAAAACAGTGAACTACTGTTTTGCTATTTTCATGCTGTTTTATAACTTACTTGGGTAATCTGACATGAGAAAATGAAAAATGATAGAAACATACGTATTTTTGCTTTTGAGACTAATATTTGAGAGTCTCCATTTCTTTCCTTCATGTGTCATCTGTAGGTATTTCCACAGAATGAATTATTTTAAATCACTATATGTATCATAGTTTACATCTTAAATGCCCTTTCTTATCCAGATTCAAAATTTATCCTATCCAGGAATTGCTTTTATACTTTGCAAGAAGATCCTTGAGTAATTAAAATCTGTTCTTGAGCCATCATCTATAGTTATCCACTCTAATTTTTAAAAATTTTCCTTTCTTTAAAACTTAGGTTTTCTTATTCTTCCCCTGTTGCAAGTTATGTCTTCCTTTCTGCCCAGGTCTCCCTTTGCAAGGAGCTGATTCATCTCGCCCTGAAAGGATTGTCCTATTATCACACTTACGACAGATTCTTCTTGGGCATCAATGTTGTTCTTGGTTTTGTCGGATGGACATCCTACGCTTCTTTGTTGATCATCAAGTCTCATTTTAACCTTACTAAGGGTGTTAATCGAGAAGTTAAGGTATGTTCAGAGAATATAACGCAGTTCAGATAATGGTGTTAAATCACTAGAACTGGAGAAACATTGATTCAGCTGTAATACGTTCATATACAGTGTGCAAGTTGAACAAGTAGCAAGTAAGCTAACTTATACCTTTCATTTGCTTTTGTCATATTGGGTCTTTTTTTCTCTGTTATCTTTATTTCTTTCGCTGGGAAAAGGATGTATAAATAATAATGGCCTCATAACTTAAGAGGCTATAAAGATAGCTGTATAATTTAAATTTTCCTAAGGCATTAACTTTTCATTTTCTGTTTTTTTAAATAGTTATTTAGCAGGTTGTAAGCATCCCATATCTTTCTAGTACAGGTGGTCAGAAAACTACTTCAAATCAATGTATTTAACTTTATCTGATATTAAAAGTTTAGTAGCTGGGAAGTGATAAAATCGGTTACTCAAAATGTCCCTTTTTACACAATGTATGTGCTTTTCTGGAACTATTCTTACCTTCTTTCAAGAATTCTGATATTTCTAATGCAGATTTTCAGAACTTTCTATTTGTCTTCATTTTAAGAATCAGGCCCTAGTTTACTATACTTTCAGTGCAAAAAAAAAAAAACCCTCAAAAAACTGTAATAGTACTTCATATAACTGAGTAAACAATAACCGTACATTTATGGTTTTACTACATTAAAACACTTTACTCTTTTAACATATTGCTAACTATCATTTATTAGGGAGAATTACCATTTTCATTTTTTTCATTCTCTCTAATAATTACTACCATATACAAATCCTCTGAAAGGTAATATAATCAGGATGATATTTTATTAATAATAATAGTTTGCAAGCATTTCTAGTGGTATTTTTTTCTAGTTTTATGTTTTATTTTTCTGTAATGGAAGAAAGAATAGTAATGTTTATTTCAATTTTTATAGTGCTTTAATGCATCTTAAATAACTCTCCCCAAGTAATTTTTATTATTTGAATGTGTGTAAAATTGGCTAAAACGGGGATAATTTTTGGCATGGTAGGAAGAGAGGCAGAACCAGCCATGTTTCAGTAATGGCATTCTGCTGGGCACTTGGAGTTTATTTTGTCATTTAAACTCATAACAGCGCTGGAAGCAGGCATTATAATTTCCTTTTACAAAAGAGGACACCAAAGCTGTTTAAG
Source organism: Suricata suricatta (assembly GCF_006229205.1). NCBI lineage: Eukaryota > Metazoa > Chordata > Mammalia > Carnivora > Herpestidae > Suricata > Suricata suricatta. The sequence continues at coordinate 13,690,672 of NC_043713.1, forward strand.
TATTTTGCAAAAGGCCACCGAGCCAGGTTGTGGGGGAATTGAGATTTGAATCCAGAAGACCTGTGCCAAACACTGTCTTTTCAGGTTTGTCTTGCTGTTTGGGTTGTTGAGAAAAGATAGGAAATCTTTGGATTGATGAGTCAACACAATTTCATAGCTGGCAATTCTCCTTTATTCATCAACCTAGTAGTGCAGTGAATGTTTAATTGGATGTACAATATAATGTTAACTATTGTGTAGGCTCTATGAAGAAATATTAAGTCTAGATTCTGTCCTCAGGGAGCTTAGAATTAAGTAAAGTAGGTAAGAGATGTACACACATAGCCACCTTATCAGACGTAGGCTCCTGTACTACACTACGTTGCAAAAGACAGTTTTAATATTTAACAACTTTAATTGTTTGTGATATATATTAGATAGAGGAGAGCTCACTTTAGAGAGGGTGATGAGAACAGGAAAAGTAAGTCTTGGTAGAAAAGTAACTACTACAGGGATAGGATGAGAATTAAAGCAAATTGAATGATCTAAACAGAGGCAGAGTTGGGAAAATGTGTTATTACGCTAGGATCATTAATACTTATTGAGCCCTACTACCCCAGGACTATGGTGGGTGCTTTGCATGCATTATTCTCTTAACGGTACCTTAAATCTGGTGGTTATGATTCTCATAATATAAATAGGGGAATTTAGGCTCACAGAGATACACGGTTTCTTCAAATGAAATGACAGAACTAATATTGGCTGATACTTAAATTCATGCTCTTTCTATACACCATGCTGTTTTTGAAATAAAAAGTTCAATTTGGGGAGAATGTGGGGAAGGTTTGTTCAAGGGACTAATGGGAGATTATACTAACAGTGTAGATGAGGCTGAAGTCATAATCAAAGACCTCAAATGCTAGACTATAGATTTCAAACTTTATTTTGTGAGGAGTTGGTGTACCACTTAGAGTTAAGCCAGAGTTAAACCAGTGGGATCTATGTATTAGGAGATTTAGTGTAAGGAAATGGCTTATGTGATTGTGGGGACTAGTTAGGGAAGTCCTAAACCCACAGGTCAGGCCATGAGGACGGGCAGACAGGAGCCTGCAGGCAGGACCTGAAGCCGCATTCAGTAGCTACGCTTCATTCTGTAGGGAAGCCGCCATTGCGCTCTTCAGACTTTTCAACTGATTGAACCAGGCCCACCCCAGTGACCTCGGGTAATCTCCCTTATTTAAAGTCAGCTGATTGTAGACTTTGATCACATCTACAAGGTGCTTTCACAGCAGCACCTAGATCTGTGCTTGCGGAACTGGGCACTAACGCTGAGTCTAGCCTAGAACTGACCATTGTGTCAGTTTTGACCGTTACAAACTGACCATTATGGCTGAGGTTATTAAATGTGTTTGAACCCTCTGGTTCTGTGTGCAAAAGCATTCTGATTCCTCTTCAGTGAGAGTTTCTAACCTAGGGAAGTGACACAACCTCTGAAGGAAACCGAAAAAGCCAGTGGTCAGCAGTCTTAACTGCTGGGAGGTGTGGAGAGCAGTTCGGAGGTAGGATGACCACAGCCGTGCATGCGTTAGGACTTGACGCTGATGGGCGGGTGCGGGGAGGCTTCGCCAGGAGGTTGTTGCCAAAGTGAAGTCTTCAGGGGTGAATAGGACAGCTTAGCAGAAGAAAGGAAGGTGACACAGAGCCGGCGGCCGGCGCCAGGAGAGAAGAGAGGTAGCTGGGCTTCTTGGAGGAGCAGCGGGTCGCTGGCACCGCGGGAACAGAGAGGGCCTCCCGCGGAGGGAGGAGGGCTCGCAACAAGCACTGCCCTCGTGGCCGCCGTGGAAACAGCCTTAGACAAGCTGAACGGGTTGGTCAAACTGACGAGCAAATGGAAGGAAGCCTTGGAATTAAATTTATGTCTGACTCCAAAATATGTCACTTCTTCAGGCTGGTGTCACTCAAACCATACAGGTCATTTCTAACTCATCCCCATTACAGACAGTGAATATTTTCTTTTCTTTAAATAAATGTCGTTACAGCTCCTCTTAATTATATTCTGCATGTAACGTCTACATACGCTTCTCCTTCGCTTTAGCAGTTCAGATGTTACTTGGTTTAGAACTAAATACCCGTATCTTGCCACATGTTTTCCTTTATATTCTTATCACTGAATAAAATCCCCAAATATTAACCCCTTAAGCCAAGTCTCATGATTCCGTGTCAGCCCGTGTGGGCTGAGCTCCGGGGAGGCCAGTACCTGGTTCAGAGCAGACCCAGAGTGCGCGGCCCAGCCGGTGCTTGTTGGAGGGAAGAGTCCGTGTAGCGCACCAGCCTGGTTCCTCGTCGTGGGGTGTTTTTTGAGGGGCTAAGGGAAGGTGGGGAGTCCATTCATGATGAAGTAGAAAATATCCCCCACTCTTAGTGTTTAAAAGCCTTTTGGGGCATGTGGGTCCCTCAGTTGGTTAAGTATCCAACTCTTGAAATCGGCTCAGGTCGTGATCTCACAGGTGATGGGATCAAGCCCTGCCTTGGGCTCCGTGCTGAAAGCGTGGAGTCTGCTTGGGATTCTCTCCCTTTCTGCTCCTCCCATCTCATGCCCTGGCTGGTGTGTGCGGGCTCTCTCTCTCTCTCTCTCTCTCTCTCTCAAAATAAAGAAATAGCTTTTAAAAAAGCCTTTCACACCCTCCTACACTGTTGGTGGCAATGTAAACTGGTGCAGCCGCTCTGGAAAGCAGTGTGGAGACTCCTCAAAAAACTATCGATAGAACTCCCCTATGACCCAGCAATAGCACTGCTTGGGATCTACCCAAGGGATAAAGAAGTGCTGATGCATAGGGGCACATGAACCCCAATGTTCATAGCGGCACTTTCTACAATAGCCAAATCATGGAAAGAGCCTAAATGTCCATCACCTGATGAATGGATCAAGAAGATGTGGTATATATATATATA
>NC_043713.1:13693702-13760466 GCF_006229205.1 Suricata suricatta
AAGTCAGGCAGAGAAGGATAGATACCATATGTTTGCATTCATAGGTCTAACAGGAGAGACCTGGCAGGGGACCATGGGGACAGGAAGAGGGAAAGAGAGCGGGGAAGAGTGAGGGACACAGATCAAGGGAGACTACTGAATACTGGAGACGAACCATAGACTGAAAGGGGAGGGGGAGGGGGAGGGGGAGGGGGGAGGGGGTCATGGTGGGGGGTTCTTGTGGGGAAAAGCACTGGGTGTTATATGGAAACTAATTTGACAATAAACTATTATAAAAAAATTTAAAAAGCCTTTCAAATCTCTATTTCAGCTGAATTCTTTATGATTTCATTTCCTATGAGTGGATATCATTGATGATGTATTGAAGGATTAGATTCTTATACCATATTATACTGACTATGGAAAATCCCTCAAATGTATTTTTAGGTACTCATTTCTTTTTAAGTCTATTTATTTATTTTGAGAGAGACAGAGACAGCACAAGTGAGGAAGGGGTAGAGAGAGAGAGCGAGAGAGAGAGAATTCCAAGCAGGCTCTGCACTGCCAGCACGGAGCCCAATGCAGGGCTTGAACCCATGAAAACTGAGTTCATGACCTGAGCGGAACACAAGAGGTTGGATGCTTAACCGACCGAGCCACCCAGGCGCCCCATTATGTACTCCTTTAAACTTCCTTGATTATTTTACTCTTCTCAATATGATGTGAACCCAGTCTCCCTTCTTAAATGATGAATACACGCCTTAGGCACCTTCAGCTTTAGCAACCCCATCTCTCCACATCTGTTTGAGATTTGCCCCTTGCTGTGGGACTCCACTGCTGACTCACACATGTCCAGTGCTCTTCCCCTTTAGGTTTCTGTGGCACCAGCTGGGACTAATGCTGAGAAGTAGGGGAGGAGAGAATAATGAGGAAGGCAATAAGAATAGCAGCCATTATTTATTAAACTGTAATAATATTACAGGCATTTTGTTAAGCTCTACATAATCTCATTTAAGCATTACTGACCTCGATAAATAGATACGGAATTATTACTCCCGTTTTATAAATGGGATGAAATTAAGCCCCAGTACGGTTTCGTACTTTGTTCCTGGTTGTATATGGTTGTACACTGAGCAATTGACTGAACCAGAATTTGAATTCTGATCTGTGTAGTTCTAAACTCTTAATCACAAATCTAAATCTCACCTTCCTTTTTACAACTATGTCCTAGTTTATCCTTGTTTTTTACTGCCTTTCTGGTGACATTTTATGCCAGTAAGGAGGAATTATAGAGAGGAAAAAAACTCTTGTCTCTCTCCTTCACAATGCTTCTACTACAATGAGTAATTCTTAATTCTCACCTTATTTAGCGTCGGCTAGCAAAGCAAGGGGAAAACAGACAAAACAAGGGATAGAGAAAAGATACCACCATATTACCCCTCCACTCCTGTGTTTGTCCTCTGGTGCCGTTCTTAGCATCACAGCTGTCCATAGGTGCGTTTTTTCCCAATCATTGGAATGTCCGTGCCTGAAGCTTGCTTCATCACGCCTGGCCCAGATCACTCATGGGCATGCACAGCCCTTGGAGGCCACACTCGTGACCGACGCTGAGGAACTCCTTCCTTGTTTGCCAGGAGGTTGGGAAAAGAAGATGTGACTGAATGAACACACTGTGGTTGAGCAATGGAGAGAGAAGCGCGGGCAGCCTGTCAAGTTGGAGTTTGAATAGATAGAAGCATTGTTCCAAATGAAGATTAAGTCCTGCAGTTTATTGTGGATTAAATGGGCTTTTGTGAGCTAGTGAGGGAACTCAATCAACATTTATAAGATTGTTACTAAGGAGAAATATGTTCAGTTTTCCAGACAAGTTACTTGCAGACAAACGTGAGGAACATGGTCACTTTTAAATTGAGAGTTGCCTAATGGCAACGATTCCAGAATAGCCAGCTTTTTCTTCCTGTAATGATGCTTCTCCAATGACAGATTTTATTTGAATGCAGTTCTTCAGTTAATCGTGTAATATATGTCTTCATTTTATAAAATCTCTTTTAAATACCTGTCAGTTGGCCTGAATTTAGAAGTGTTTCAATGTTCTGTTTGATTTTCAGAAGCCAAGCCACCTCCTGTCATGTAGTTTTATAGCTATTGGTGTTTTTGTAGCATTTTTCCTGCTGCTTCAAGGCTGCCCCTGGACTTACTACATGTATTGTCTGTTGCCAGTACCGATATGGTATGCGGTTCTAAGAGAGTAAGTAACACTTACTTACATGCTGTCTCGTTTTGCACTTCTCTGACAGATCTGTATTTGGAGTGAGTTAGACTTCTGTGGCATAAGCCATCAGAGATATTTATAATACCCTCCAATTTCTGAGCCCTCTCACTTCACTGATAGCAGAAGGAAAGTTGCATAAAAACATCTTGTCTTAATTCCCTTTTGACTTCATCCTTGTTGCTGTGAGGTTGTACTGACCTTGTTTGCTTCTTTGTGTATCTTTTCTAAGAAACATCTGGACTAAAACTAGAGTAATTAATATTGATGGGACTGTGCCAGCAGGAATTTGTCCCATCATCTCAGGTTCCAGTGTATCTTCATGCTTCATGAGGAAATTTGCATGTTTTCTTTCCACGCACGTTTGCCCTTACTTTCCTAGCTATCATGTACACCTAGACAGATGGAAGTTTGTAAGTAAATCCACGCGAGTAATGTGAACATACAGATGGTGGATATTGTTCACGTGTGCCACGGTTCCTTCTTGAAGCGCCTCCTCACAGGCCGGAAGTGAAAGGGCTCCGTACCGCCGGAGAGAGCGTCGGAGGCAGGGTTCCAGCGGGTTCCGAGCACTTTAACACACAAACACTCAAACGCTGGGCTCGTTCACGTTCATAGACAGCGAGGGCCATGTTGCCCATCTTGTTGATTTCTACATCTGCCCCAGTAATCTAGAATTTGGACTTCGTCTTAGGCATCCAGGCAGCCCCTGAGCAAAACCAGACCCAGAAAGCAGACCAGGGAATGAGAGCTCAGAATTAAGAGTATTTTCAGGGCTGGCCAGCATGTTTGTCATGGCACAATATGTATTTTTATTCTAATCTTTGTTAACTCCGGATTTGACCACATCTTCCTTCTTTAAGTATTAAAGACCTTAAAATAGTAAAAATGCCAAAAATTAAAATTAAAATACAACATTTAGAAGTATAAGACCTCTCTCAAAAATAAATAAAAATAAAAAATAAAATATTTTTCACTAACTAGGTTAGGAAAACCTATGTTTATTAAGACAGTTGAGACTTCAACATAAAATTAACCTTGGTGGATTTAAAATTTTTTCTAGCTTTTATCCTTTTGGGTTCATTGTATTTTATTTCTGACTATGTATTTGTAATTGTACATACTCATATTTAAGCTAAAATCAAACATTTGTCATTAATGTTTATTTTTAAAAAACAGATTCTTGTGATCACTGTCAAGTTAGTTCAGAAATTACACTTTTCCCTAAAATACTTCTAGGTTTCAAAAAAAGAGATTTAGGTCAATGAAGCCATTGAAAGAAATCTGTTAGAGATTATATTGGTTTTTAAATAATCTATGAATTGAAAATTCCCTGATTTCTGGGTTTAGACACTTTATTTTTTATCATATATGACCTCATTTTTTTGCTTAATATATAAGATAAATAATATTTTTGTAAATGATCTTGTTAAACAGGTTTCAAGTTATTCAAGACTTGGTCACTTTACTGCTGACCTTTCCTCCAAGTCATTTTGTTGGATACCTGTTAGTCTTTACCCTGGGAATTGAAATATTAGTGAGTAACTTACCACATTACAGCATTTTCAGATCTCATTCATACATATGTAACTCCTTTTGAATGACCTCATTTCTCATTTCGCCTTTGGAATGCGTCACTAGGTCCTCAGTTTCTTCTACCGCTACATGCTCACAGCCGGACTGCTTGCGTTTGCGGGTTGGCCGTTTATCACCCAGCTGTGGACTCGAGCAAAGGTATAAGTCCTTGTCTTGACATTAGACAGATTGGTAGCCACTTTGTTTTGCTATCTGTCTAACTCAGGTAGTTGTTCATTTTTAAAGAAAAGGGTAGAATGTGTCCTTACATAAAGAGCCTGGTCTTTTTGACGGGAGGACTGAGGTTGCCTTTAATGTTTCAGTGATTCACATAGATTTCACATCAAAGTGAATTGGTCATGTGGTGACTGAAGTACTCTAGATGCAGAACTGGCACACCGCTCTCTGAATCACTGATTCTGGTAGCTTCTAAATGGTGATAGTGCCCAGAGTAACACAATGGCTTTGGAGGCGGTGCCCTGAACCCGAGTCAAAGGAGTCACCTTTCTCCTCGCCCTGAGAGTAGATAGGCTCATGTTTCCACTTTGATAGTTTTGAAGGAGGTGGCGGGAGGATAGAAATGTCTTCTTTCCACCCTATGAGAACTCACAGGATTCTCCGAATAATGGCATCATCAATAATTTTTTGTCTTAATCTAACTACAAACGTATTTTTACTTCTTCCCTCCTGAGCTCAATCCCTTGCAGCTTTTGCACAGATGTTATCAGTGTGTGGTATAGCGCGAGGTGACGGAAGTAGTTGCTGTGAAACATGACCCAGGTTCAATCCTGGCTGTTTCATTTACTGGTCAGAGACCTGGTACTTTTCTTGTACTCTCACATCTCTGAGCTCAGTTTCCTCATCTGAAGTATTGTGAGAAATATAATCTACCTCTTGAGGTTATTGTGAGACTTTAATACAGTGCCTGCTATTAACAGATCTCTTACCAGGAGTAACTCTATTGTTTTTAAACAGCTATAAAACTTTGTATATAATCTTTACAGCCGTGCAGTGTATGTAACACTAAAGACAGTTTTCTTTACCATATTTGTCTAAAGATAACTTTTTTATTTATTTCAGAGCATCTCACTGAGTTGGAGTTTCTTCTCTTTGCTCCTGGCAGTGTTCCCACTGATGCCCGTTGTAGGACGAGAGCCAGATATCTTCCTAGTGTATGAACAGTGTTTTCTTTTCTTCTCAATATAATTGTTTTTTTCAGGCAGTATGAAAGATGAGCCTAATCTTGGTCATGAGTTTCAAAATAAACTAGTGAATAAGCCAAAAGTTAAAATACTAATATGAGACCATTAGTCATAATTTTGGCTCAGGCTCTGAGAAGCAGTAAAGCTTCCTGGAGGTGCTTCTGGGCCTTCAGAAAAATGAAATTGCGCCAAACAGTGATAACTTAACATGCCGAAAGAAAAAAGATAGTCTAGAGACTTTTGTATATTGAGGAATCAGTAAAAGGCTTCATATGAAAAGTGTTCAGTTGCCAAAAATGAAAAATCTAAAAGCCACTGATCTAACCTGTCTTTGCCTTTGAGCATGTCCAAACTTTAAATGTCTCACAAAAATGAAATTCTCTCCCTCCTAATCTGCGAGGAAGTGCAGTACTCTGACAGCTTTACTGTGTTTAATCACTACACTGTGTGTGTGTGCGCATGCATGCGCGCTCACACGTGTACACATGTGGGTGCTCGGTGAGCTAAATGATCTTTATTTCAGTCAAGAATCCGTCTCATTTTCTAATCATTTAATCATCTCTGTCACTTTTTTTGTTGTTTTTTTTTAAGTTCTTTTTTTTAATTTTTTATGTTTTTAATTTATTTTTGAGAGACAGAAAGAGATAGTGCAAGCAGGGGAGGGGCAGAGAGAGAGGGAGACACAGAATCCGAAGCAGGCTCCAGGCTCTGAGCTAGCTGTCAGCACAGAGCCTGATGCGGGGCTCAAACCCACAAACTGTGAGATCATGACCTGAGCCGAAGCCGGGCGCTCAACGGACTGAGCCACCCAGGTGCCCCCTTTTTTTTTTTAATTTTTAAAAAAAATTTTTATCTGTCACTTTTTTTTAATGTTTATTTATTTTTGAGAGAGAGAGAGCCAGCAAGCAGGAGAGGGGCAGACAGAGACGGAGATGCAGAATCCAAAGCAGTCTCCAGGCTCTGTCAGCACAGAGCCTGATGTGAGGCTTGAACTCACGAGCTGTGAGATCATGACCTGAGCCAAAGTTGGACGTTCAACCGACTGAGCCACCTAGGCGCCCCTCTTTTACTTTCTTTTGAACTCTGTATAAACAATTCTTTATAGAGTTTTAACGTGATCTTTAATAGATGAAGTATATCTTTTTTTGACCAAAGGAAAGTTAACTAAATGGTATTTTTTAAAGTAGGTGTTAATTTTTGAGTATGTGTTATTTATCAGTTAACACATTTTTATCTCATTTCTGTGAAATATCAGTATGGAATAAATCAGAATTATTCCAGAAAGTTGATTTATTGGCAGAGCCCAAAATAAACTGTATTGAATTCTAAGGCCATACTTCCTAGCCATACTTTATTAGTAAGTGTTACCAAGTAAAAATGTTTTGCATCTGTCATAAACTATAATAGCCTGTGAGAAGATGAGTTCAAATATTTTCATTGATCTCTTTGCTTCGTATTTCTCGTGAGGCGTCCTGTTGTCGCTGGAAGCCCTCTCCCCGCTTTGGTCAGTCTCTGCCTTTCCGGCCTGCTGAAGCAGTGGAGGCAACCTTGAGCAGTTTTTATTTGCTAAAAGAAGAGATTATATACATGGTCTCCATAGAAATTTGCCACTTGCATATCTTACTAAAGATGAATTCAGGAGGCAAACTTGTTAAAACATGAGAAATCTAATTTGTAGTTTTAAAAAGTATGTTTTCTCCCTCTCTGCAACTTAATTTAAATTTCTCAGTGGTTTAAGTTTGTGTTGGTGTTCTAGTAGCTATATTTGCGATTTCTTTATTTTGGCTCCTGGTTCAAGGAGAAATTTCTACTCTCCTTATGATCTCTCACATTACCTCCCTTCTTTAGAAACTTGCAAGCATAGATAGGTGAAACACTTAAGGATAAAATTAAATGAAAAAGCAACAAATAGCATGGCTATAATTTTCCTTTTAAGTTCTCTAAAATAAAACCCTATTTGCCAATTAAGATATCAAATTATTTTTTAGAAAAAGAAAAACAGAGTATCTTGATCATAGATGGCTGTTTTCGTAAGTTTTAATGGTAATCCAGGCTGAATGTCTAACTACTTTTCCCCTTATAGTTCTCAAAGAATCGAACAAAAACAAGCAAGCATTTTTCTAGGAATTCCTGCTCTGCATTCATTTTTAGTCCTGCTTTTTGCTCTTTCTTATTTCTCTTTAACCAACTCCTCTTCTCTTAGTTGTTATAGTGCCTGCTTCCAGATTCTATCCTCACCCTAATTTCAATTGTCCTGGGTTACTCAGATTTTTAGGAGGTGAGAAATAGAGCTCAACATTAGTATACATTTCCTTGATATCAGTTTCCTTCAGCTGCAGGAATCGTACTCTACCTGGGGTTCTCCAAAACAAGTGCCTCGCCCACAGGCCACCTTTGTGACCTCTGTCCTACCCTTCCTTTACCTGGGAGCAGCTGGCTATCAGAATGATAGAAAGAACCATTTTGTCCTACCAGCAACTCTAGGGATTAGAAATGGTGATCCTTTTGGTATAAGTAAGTGCTCATAGTCAGAAAGTTTATATTGTACATACTGATGATATGTTTATTTTTTATATTGTTTTCTGTAAACTTGTCCCAGTCAGGCTAAGAATTGTGGTGGCTGGAATGCATAAAAGTTTAAAAAATCAAAGTCAAGAAATAAAGTAAAGATACCTAAAAAATAGTGAGAAGAAGTTAAAAATAACCTCATCCCTAGTGTATCTTCATCCTCAGATTTTAATTCCTGTTATTCCTGTTTTACCTTGATAAAACCAAATGACTGATATGGAGGGTCTACATTAAAGTGTCTAATATTTTTATGATATGTGTTCAGTAAACATCTCAAGAAAATTTGAAATTGTGAATTGTGTTTTAAAACAGAATGGGCGCAGGCTTGCTGGTTCTTCTGCCATCCCTGTGTGTTTTAACATCTCTCCTAAAAAGAAAAGACAGTTTTTTAAACGAAGAGCTATTGTTACATCTATTTCAGGTCAGTTACAGATTTTCAACACCACGTCATGCTAACGACAGACCAAAGTTATACCTTATGGTTGTATGTAGTGATATTGTTCTTTAGATGCCATCATGTTTACATGACTCAGCATCTGCCAGCTGGAAGAAAGTTTTCTGTGTAAGATACATGGAAGTATATTCCCTAGGAAGCATGGAATAGCAAAAAGTTCAGCAGGAGTCAGCTCAGAGATGCCAAGAAAACCGAGGCTTAGGAGACATCAGAGGCATCCATATTGACCAAAAAGTTGAATTCTAAATGGCCTCCTTTGGACCGAGGTTCTGTGTTGCTCCCATTTGAATCAGGAGAAAGGCACTCTGAAGGGAGAGCAGCCTCTGAGTACGTTTACGTGAAGCATCGTTCACGTAAGACTTCGGATGACATGCTGGGAGAAATCGACTTCACCGTGGTTGCTGGCTTTGCTGTGGCAAGAAGAACTTTGAACTTGATGTTTCAAAATGGAGTCAATTTCCAGTTAGTTTTACTGTATACTAGATGTGTGATTTTCAGACTCTTTAGCTTCAGTCTGTTTGGTTTTTTTTAATTTTTTTAATTTTTTTTAGTGTTTTACTTATTTTTGATACAGAGAGAGACAGAGCATGAGAGAGGGAGGGGCAGAGAGAGAAGGAGACACAGAACCGGAAGCAGGCTCCAGGCTCTGAGCAAACTGTCAGCACAGAGCCTGACGCGGGGCTCGAACCCACGCACATGAGATCTGACTGAGCCGAAGTCGGAGGCTTAACCGACTGAGCCACCCAGGCGCCCCCGATCTGTCTGTTTTTAATCTGTAGAGATACTATCTAGTCTACGGTTGTGAGAATTAGAGAATATAAGAATGTCATATTCTGTAAAATGATGGCTGTTCTGTACATAAGCATGGAAACCACTTGTTTATTTTTTCAATCACTAAAAAAAAAAAATTAAAGATCACATCCAGAACACTGACCAAAGAAAACCAGGAGTTTTCTCAAAAAATTTCCTCAGAACAAAGCTTAGGATAATAGAAAAGAAAGCCAAGAATACTCTAAAATAAAAATATACAACACTTAAAAGATATTAATTTCTTCTTGGAGAACAACAGAAAACTTATAAAAAGAGAAGAAATACTTTGTCACATGTCCTGTCATGACATTGGAACATGTATTTCCTTTAAGTGCTACACTGACTGGCTTTACACTAAAGCCCGTAGGTAGCTTTGACCGAACTTACACATAATTATGAATACTTTGACAGAAGTGAATGTTCTGGATCCCATTCCATGGGAGCAAATACATGTTACAATTCTTATGGCTTTTTTGTAAATAGCCCTGAATCTAAGGTAAATCTTTTGTGAAATTTCTTCTTTATGTTAATTTTATTAATTTACATTAGTTGTTCTATTGTATAGCATATTTTTGGTGATTCCAAAACAAATATCTTTTAATATTTTAACATCTCTGACATGAGAATACATCTTACAATTGAAAGGTTACTAGGATCATGTCATAACTTAACAGCATTTTTTTTCCTAAAATCACTGAAAATATAAGAGAAATTAAATGTATCTCAAGGACTGCTGAGGTGGTTGCTAATCTGATCTCTAAGAGTTTGTTTGCTTTATTCACAGCTGGAGCTAATGCCATTTCTTAAGATGGCAGTTAATCCTCTAGTTCAGAGATGAACGAACAGGTTTCTAAAGAGCCATATCTAAATATTTTAGGCTCACGGGTCGTGTGGAGTCTGTTGTTAGTCCTCCACTCTGCCACTGTAGTGCAAGGAGAACTGTGGGCGACGCGTAAATGAACGAGGGACCGGGTTCCCACCAAGCAGTGTTTCTGAAAACAGCCTGCACGGCAGAGCCTGCCAGCTCTCCGCTGGTTTCTGTCCACCCCCTGCCGAGTGCTGAACCTCCTGGGGTCCCCAGTGCCGGTGACATTCAGGCCACACGCACGTGGTGAATCAATGCGTGTGACTGGGCAAAGGCCAGAAGCGGAAGACACTTAATTAACCACAATGCACTGTCCGCATGTCAACGATTTAAGAAATCTTCCGAGTTAATAATGAATATTTCTAAATACAGTGTGATCACATATGGCAAACTATTGTTGGAAGTGTAAAATACCTCATTTCATGCTTTGAACGGAGGGTCTCTGCTTAGTACAAGAGTTCTAACTTGTAGCTTTGCTGCAAGAGGGTGAGCTGGTCCAATTTCAATAGCTTTGGGGCTAGATTTCAGTTGTTGAAGCACTTCCCTAGGTATTCTGTTTATGTAGAAATTAGTCTCTCACCACCTTCTCTTCTCTTTACGCGTTTGTGTTTATTTTCAGATGCTGTGCGTAGCGCTTTCTATGTGCGTCATGTACAGCACCCATAGTAGCCTACTCAAGAAACAAGGACTGCCTCTTCTTAACCAGATCGTTAGCTGGATAATATTAGGTAAGAGGCCAAATTAAATGAGTTAATGTTACATCAAGTCATACCTTAAAAGTATCTATTTACTTTGTATGTATTATTGGCGTTGAAAGAAATAATTGTGTTGAATGAAAATAATAATAACCAGATACTATTTTTATCTCATGCTGGAATTTGACAGAGAAAATCAGAACTTTTGTCTCCATTGATGTGTTAATTAGAATTAGTTGGTAGAATATTGGCCTGATAATAAGGCTATACATTTATTCACATCTGATAAAACTCTAGTGATTCCAGAAAAGAAGAGATTCTTATCATGAAATTCCATGTCAGTTCATAAATTCTCCATTCTTACACAGGGACTATGAAACAGTTCTGTTTTATCTGTATTTCTCTTACCGAAAATAACATTGATTAGTCACTTCCCAACACATTACACATTTTATAAAGCCAGTTAAAAATTTCAAAACACATTCCTCTGAAGTACCTTTACTTAAGGATCCCAAAATGTGCATGTGGAGGAAACACATGTAATTTAAGGATCTAGGAGTTTTCTTTCAACTAGAAGATCAGGGCAAGTCTGAAGTCCAGGTTTTTCATTTAAAAAAAAAAAAAAAGACACTTTGTGATATCTGTGAATAATGTGGCATGCAATTTAACCTATTTTTTCAAATGATTTTTGTTGTTCCATCTTTGGATGGAATTTACCTTAAAGCTGATGAAGGGCATTCTGCATCCTTCAATTATCTTGATTTAATACAGTTACTATTTATATTCATTCTGCCTGAACAATATCAGTGACTGTTCCTTCATTTAAAAAAATGTGTTCAGTTTGTATGTTCTGACACGATTCTGTTCCAAGAATAATAAATTTTTTTTAACTTTTTTTAACATTTTATTTATTTTTGAGAGGGAGAGAGAGACAGAGACAGAGAGACAGAGTGAGCAGGGGAGGGTCAGAGAGAGAGGGAGACACAGAATTTGAAGACAGGCTCCAGACTCCAAGCTAGCTGTCAGCACAGAGCCCGATGCAGGGCTTGAACCCACTAGCCACGAGATCATGACATGAGCCAAAGCTGGATGCTCAACCAGTTGAGCCACCCAGGAGACCCTGTTTCCTGAGAATGATAAAGACAGACCAAATCCCTGCTGCCCTCCTGGAGCTTGTGTTCTGCATGGAAGGGGTGGCTAATATTCTAGAGTGGTGACCTGTAAGTAATGATCTTTCTCATAGGACACATCAGTTTTTAAATCCCCAGAAAAGACAAAACCTCTGAATGAGAACTGTAATAGTAAAGGGAAGTCTTTCTGTCACAGTGTATTACTTCACAAATACACAGTCATAGCACGTACCAGCAGAAACAATGTATGGTGAGTAGGGGAATCTGATGTGCATAGTAGCAACCCAGCTCTTGCTCCTTCCTTCACAGGGTGGCCTGGCTCCCTTCCATAGTTTTCTTACCCACCGAGGGGTGAGCCACAGTGAGGACAAGAAGCGAAAACACAACTTGTACAGATTTCATTATATCTCATTTTAAAATCTAAAACTTCTAAAAAAGTTAAGAAACAGAGCATTTACTGGGGCGCCTGGGTGGCTCATTCGGTTGGGCATGCGTCCGGCTTCGGCTCAGGTCATGATCTCATGGTCCGTGGGTTAGAGCCCCGCGTCAGGCTCTGTGCTGACAGCTAGCTCAGAGCCTGGAGCCTGCTTCGGATTCTGTATCTCCCTCTCTCTCTGACCCTCCCCTGCTCACGCTGTCTCTCTCTTTCTCAAAAGTAAATAAAAACATTAGAAAACAATTTAAAAAAAAAACTGCATTTACCAGAATTACAGAAAGCTACCCTCTACTTCAAGTGCTTGTTTCTCATCGGTTTATGAGTATATGTATGTGTAAAATATTTTGAAAATCATGTTCTGTATTATCTATTTTACCATCCTTATAGTAATTTTTCAGTTGACCTCGTAATGTTCATGGCATTTTTTTCTTTCTTTGTCTTTTATGACGCTGACATTTTTGAAGAAGATAGCCAGCCGCAACCCTTACCCCACAATGGATTGCTACTCAATTTGAATTTGATGTTTCTTTGTAATTAAATTGTGGTTATGCATTATTGGCCAGCATACTGCATAAGTGATGCTGTGCCCTTCCTAGGGTCACACCTACAGGCTCATGGTGTCTGTCTGTCCCTCATTGTTGATGTTAATTTCCATCACCCTAGCAAGGTGTTGCCCGGTTCTTTTTCACTGTGTATTTACTGTTTCTCTCCCTCCTTGCAACTAATAAGCTGACTGTGTGAAAATACTCTAAGACCGTCAAATATCCTCAACAAAATTTCTCCCTAGATGTAGCTCCGTTCATTAGTCCTTCCTGATTCACTCTGTCACGACGGCTACAAAATGGTGATTTTCTAGTGCTGGTATCCCGCTGCCTTTACCAGAGTTGGCAGCATTCTCTTTAAGTATGTTTCCTTCTTTCCTATTCTTTCTTTCTTTCAGTCACTTACCTACTTATTGTTGTGGACTCATGAGCTCCTACTTCTTCAGAGTTTTGTAACTCATTATTGTTGTTTTGGTGCTCACGTTGCCCCAGGCTTAGCTAGCTTATAGAGACCCCCGCATCAGGCTCTGTGCTGACAGCCATAATTTTCTGAGCACATTAGCGTTTTCCGGCATTAAGAAGATGTTTACTTTACCATATCCACAGTGTGCCAGTTCTGGTATCAGTTATTTTCCTAAGGAGCCATAGTTTATTGGGTGAATGGTATTAGACACCAAGATCTGAGTATTGTATGTACTCATCCTTTCATCACTACTAGAGTATCTTTGCTTCTTTGCTCTTCAGTCTACAGAGCTGGGAAATACATGATTTTATATACATATAGCTTCTCCTACGTGCAGCCAAGTATACACACATACATTTATACGCACACACATTTATACACACACGTCACATAAACATGCAGGTACGCATACCTATACATATTTCAGAAATCTTCAGTTCACAATGATACCTATAATTCTATCTATCTTGCCTCCTCCCATTCCATATTTATGCATCCCTCCCATGATGATAACCAACCCGGACTTCCGACAAAGTCAACACATACACTCATCTGTTAAGTCATCCTATAGTACATCTAATTTCAGGAATGTTCCACCCATGCCATCACAGTAAACAAAGTTCATATTATTTGAGATTTGTTTGCAATTCTCACTCTGCCCTCACATTTCACCTTACCCAAGACTGAGGTTTACGGTTAAATATTATGTTCATATTCACTTGGATTTGCCTGCCTGCCTCCCTCCCTTGCTTCCTCCATTTTATTCACTGTGATGAAGGTATTCGTTTGAAATACAATTAGGTTTATTTCAGGTTGCTGTCTTTCCTATTCTTTTATTTATCTATTTCTTGTATAGGTAGCATATTCACATGCTTCCACACATAGAAACTATACAAGAAGCATATACTCAGAGTGCTGCTCTATGATTTTTACCCCGTTCTCCTGTACTCCCAGACCCTCATGGACTACAGCCTTCTTTGCTTTCTGTATCCTCTGTGTGTTTCTCTTTACAGTGATAAACAGCTAGAGTATATTTTCTTATTTTTCCTTCTTTCTTACACAGAAGGGGTAGCATTTTATGTATCATCTTTTGCACTTTGCATCTTTCACTTAATACTTCTTGGTAGTCACTCCAAACCAATTCCTAGAGCTCTTTACTCTTTTTTACACCTATTTGGCTTTCCATTGTATGTGTATATTCCATTGCTTATTTAACCAATTTCCTATGCCTTCTTGTTTAGGTAGGTGAAGACTTTAATTACAAATCATCCTGCAACAAATAACATTGAGTATATACATATTTCATAGTATTAAAGGTATATGTTCAAGACAAATTCCAAGTTGTATTACTAATGCAGTGGTAAATGCACATGTAGTACTTTTAGATATTGATAATTCCCCTCCAGAGGTGTTGGAGCATTTTTCATTTGTCTTAATGTTTATTTTTTTGAGAGAGAGAGAGAGAGAGAGAGAGAGAGAGAGAGCAAGCAAGAGAGAGAACGAGCATGAGTGGGAGAAGGCCAGAGAGAGAGGGAGACACAGAATCCAAAGGAGGCTCCAGGCTCCGAGCTGTCAGCACAGAGCCCAAAGTGGGGCTTGAACCCACGAGCCATGAGATCATGACCAGAGCCGAAGTCGGATGTTTAACTGACTGAGCTACCACCACATGCACCACCATTTTTCATTTTGCCAGTAATATAGTAATACAGTCTCACCAAAGTCTTTTGAATTTATGCCAGTCAGCTAATTTATGCCAGTGCCAATCAGTTATTTTCAGGCTTTAGAATTTATGCCAGCCTTATACTTGAGAAGTGCTGTCTCTGTGTTTTTATTTTATATGAATCTGAAGTCAAACATTTTTTCACATGCTTAGGGGCCATTTTTATATCTCTTGGAAATTATCTATTCATCTCTTTTCCCTATTTTCTATAAAATTTTTGGTCCTTTCATTTTTAAAAGCTCTTCATAAATTAGAGATATTAGTCCTTTATCTGTGATATATGTATAAGAAAATTTTTTCCCAGTTTGTCAGTTTTCTTTTGACTGTGCCTATGTCTTTTGCTCTGCAAATCATTTTTGTTTTTGTACAATCAATTTTCTTTTTTTTAATGCATTTGGATTTTTAGTCATAGTTAAAAAGCCTTTCCTGCTACATTGGGTATAGAGGAATTCAGTCATATTTTCTTCTAGTACTTGTATACTTTTACCTTTTACATTTCAATCCTTGATCTATTTAGAGTTAATTATTCTAAATGTATGGTTTAAGGAAAGGATTCAATTTTATTTTTTTTCCAAAGGAATATCCAGTATCATTAAAAAGACTTTATTTGCCCCAGTGACTTAGGATCAATTTGCCCTAACTTCAAAAAAAAGGCCACAGGGAGTTTTCATTGAGATCATATTAAATATATAGGTTAACTTAGGGGAAACTTGCATTTTAATCAAGGGATGTCTTTCTACCTAGTCTCCTTTTGTGCCTCTAAAAATAGTCTGTGTAGTTTTCCTCATGTAGGCTTTAAATATTCCTCAAGTATATTCTCAAGTATTTTATTTTCTTTGTTACTATTGTAAATGAGCTTTTCTCACTCATTATATCTTCTGCTTATTATTTGAGTATAAGTTGCTATTGGCTTTTGTAGATTAATTTTATACTCTACCTCTTTACTGAATTCTTTCATTTCTTGAGGTAGGTTTATCATTGACTCTCCAAGATTTTCCAAGTATACTATCAAGCCATTTACAAATATAGGCATGTGTTTCCCCCCTTTTCTGTTCCTATTCCTCTAATTGTTTTCTTTAGTTTATTTGCATTGGCTAGTAAGCAATTTTAAATAAGTGAAGATAGTGAAGCTCCTTGATTTCTTTTTCCCTGACCTTTGTGGGAGTGCCTCTGGGGTTTCCCCGTTAAGATGGACGCCGGCTTGGGGCCCCTGGGCGGCTCAGTTGGTTAAGCCTCCAACTCTTGGTTTTCACTCAGGTCATGATCTCATGGTTCATGAATTCAAGCCCCACGTTGAACTCTGCACTGCTGGTGTGGAACCTGCCTCAGATTGTCTCTCTTCCTCTCTCTCTGTTCCTCTTCCACTCACTTGCTTGCATTCTCTCTCTCTCCTTCTCAAAATAAATAAGTAAACTTAAAGAAAAAGACAGATGCTGGCTTTAGGATTGAGGCACAGATATTTGTCATGTTAAAGAAACTGCATGCATCCCTGTTTTATTTAGAGTTATTAGGAATGCATGGGTGTTTAATTTTTTTCAAAGACTTTTCATCATCTATGGAAATAGTAATGTGATTTTTTTTCTTAGGCCTATTAATAATAATGGATTTTTTTAGTATTGAACCATCCTTGCATTCTGATATAAACCCCCTGAGACCTATTTGATTATAATATGTTATTTTCTTTATGTTGTGTTGGAGTCCATTTGACAATATTTTTTCCAGCAGTATTCATAAATGATATTGACCTTTAATTTTTTTTACATTAATCAGGTTTGGGTATCAATATTATACTTCTTCATAAAGAGAATTAAGTTTCCCTTTGATTTTTATACTCTGAAATAATTTAGATAGCACTGGACCTATCTTTTTTGTAAAGTTTTAGAAGAATTACCCTTTGAAACTATCCATACCTTGTTCTTTGTTAGGTAGTTCTCTGATAGCTTCCTGTATTTCTTCTGTGAAACTGGCCTGTTTTAGTTTTTTCTCCCTGCTGGAATTGGTTTGGGAAGCTATATTTGCCAAAGGAATTATACATTTCTTTTAGATGTTCAAATTTATTTGCATAGAGGGAGGCAGAATAATCTCTTAACAATTTAAAACCACTCTTTCTATATCATTAGACATTTCCCTCATCAGTTATTTTGTGTATTTATACTTTCCCCTGTCTTTGATAACTTAGCTAGTTATCCTTTTGTTTATTTTCTCAAAGAACTTGGATTTTGATTTATTAATTTGATCTACTGTGCTTCTATTCACTATCGATTAGTTTTTATTTTATTTTTACTCTCTGGTTTCATTGAATTGTGCCTGAGATTGTTGTTTTTACTATTCCAACTTTATGAAACCTACTGATATTTTCTTTGCGTGTTAGTGTATATGATCAGTTTTTGTAAACATTCCATAAGTACTTAAGAAGAAAAGTATTGTCTCTATTATGTACTGTTCAGTAAATATCCAGAATATCTACATGTTGGCTTTATAGTTTTATAATCTTATATTTTGACGATTTATCCTATTATATTGAGAGTGGCCTGTTACAGTTATCGGTTATTAGTGTGTTTCTACATATTGCTTCTTGTATCTCCTCTAAGTTTTGTATTATGTAGGTAGTTGATGTGTTCTTTGTAGCAAAATTCATGACTGTTCCATCATCACTGTGGAATGTGCCTCTAGCATCCTAAGGTGTCCTCTTCCTCTTGCTTTTTGCTGATATTCCTGATACAAACACATTTGATTATAAGGTATTTTTTTCTTAATGTCATGTTGGAGTCCATTTGAGAATATTTTTTCCAATAGTATTCATAAATGAATGGGCCTTTAATTTTTTTATATTTTATATATTGGCATGAAATATATTTTATCTGGTATCAGGATTGCAGCCCTGAATTTCTTACTGTTTCCATTTGTCTGAACCATTGCTTTATTTTTAGTCTTTGGAATCACTGTGTTTTAAGTCTATCTTTTTTATTCAGCATAGAGTTGATATTTGCTTTCTGTGCCAATTTGCCAATTTGAATTTTTTCTTTTAATTGAAAATATTCATGTTTACTAATATGATTCTTATGCTTGGTCTCAATTCTGTCATAATTTCTTCTGTGGTAGTTATATGCATACTGTGCCATACTTTCTGTGCTTCTTTCCATATTTGGAATGTCTTGTATTGTTTTATTTGTTGTCTTTATTAATTTTATCATTGATTTGGGAAGGTGAAGTTCAGTCTACTGCTTTTCTCCAAATATGTGAATGTTCCTCTAGGCATATATTTTAATTTATTTTTCACAAGTATGTATTTTTAATTATTTTACAGAAAAGGTCTCATTTGAACTGGCTTTTATAATAAGAAATACTAAAATATGATTTTTTTCCTGTTAAAATATGTATTGGGTGATAATAACAGTATTGGAACTACACATCTGAAAAAGATGAGAAGCTCTTTGTCTAAGAACACTATCAATATAGCTGTCAGTCTTACATTTTGAAGTGACTTGACTTTGGATGAGATTGTCTTTAAATGTAACTTAGTATATGTTGACTAGTAATAATGATAGTAGCTAACAGTTATTAAGCACCTACTATATCCCTGGCAGTATGCTCAGGGAGCATTTTATAGGCAGAGTTGTATTTAAACCTCACAACAACCTTTTTATATCCTCTCTACTTGACAGATAGGAATGCTACTTAAATGGATTACTAAACCTGCCCCATGGTTAAACAGTTAATAAATGATTCGATCAGGATTTCATCCCAGGTCATCTGTCTCCATACTCTGGAGCATTCAACTCTGTGTGTATGGCCTACCTAACCAGGGGGATGAGGAAGTTAGGCATATTTCCAAAATATTTCCCAAAATAGAGACGGGGAGTGTATATGTTGCTGCCCTTCTACTGAAGTAGGAGATTCTCTCTCTCTCTTTGTCTCTCTTGAAATAAATAAACTTAAAAAGATGTTCAAGTTTCATATTTCTTACAAAAATGATTAGGACAAACATAGCCCATTGGAGAGGTCACAGAAACCATCAATGCTGCAATCAGTGCTTCTGAATTCCCCTGCATCGCACTGGTACTGACTGGACCCTCCTTTGTTCTGTTGCAGCCTCTTCCCTCGTCCTGCCGCTGCTGAGTCCCACGAGTCTCTTCGAGCGGCTGTTCAGCATCCTTCTTTCCTCGATGTCAGCCTACATTCTGCTGAGCACAGGGTATGCACTGGCTTTAAAAATTAACTTTTGGTTGCAATTTCTGAATGATATGGACATTTTTCTTTGAATATTTTGGAAATATTCTGGAAATGAAATCTGTATAAATCTTGAGGAATAAATAGGAGATATTTTCTGCTTCATAAGAACTATGTATGACTTGATCTATTTTTTTTTTTTTTACATAATGCGACAGTGATTTTGGGAGTAGATTCCTTAATGCCCCTTATCCATTTCGCCCATCCCCCCTCCCACAGCCCCTCCAGTCACCCTCTGTTGTTCTCCATATTTAAGAATCTCTTATGTTTTCTCACCTTCCTGTTTTTATATTATTTTTGCTTCCCTTCCCTTATGTTCATCTGTTTTTTATCTTAAAGTCCTCATATGAGTGAAGTTATATGATACTTGTCTTTCTCTGACTGACTGATTTTGCTTAGCATATTACCCTCTAGTTCCATCCATGGAGTTGCAAATGGCAAGATTTCATTTTTTTTTGATTGCCAAGTAATACTCCATTATATATATGTGTGTGTACACACACACACACACACACACACACACACACACACACATATATACACACACCACATCTTCTTTATCCATTCATCTGTCGATGGACATGTGGGCTCTTTCCATACTTTGGCTATTGTGGATAGCGCTGCTATAAACACTGGAGTGCATGTGTCCCTTCAAAACAGCACACCTGTATCCCTTGGATAAATACCTAGGGGCTGGGTCGTAGGGTAGTTCTGATTTTTTGAGGACCCTCCATACTGTTTTCCAGAGTGGCTGCACCAGTTCTCCTTCCCACCAGCAGTGCAAAAGAGATCCTCTTTCTCCGCATCCTCACCAACATCTGTTGTTGGCTGAGTTGTTAATGTTAGCCATTCTGACAGGTGTGAGGTGGTATCCCTTTGTGGTTTTGATTTGTATTTCCCTGATGATGAGTGATGTTGAACATTTTTTCATGTGTCAGTTGGCCATCTGGATGTCTTCTTTGGAGAAGTGTGTATTCATGTCTTTTGCCCATTTCTTCACTGGATTATTTGTTTTTGGGTGTTGAGTTCTTTATAGGTAAGTTCTTTATAGATTTTAGAGACTTGATCTTAAATCTGTTGTTTTCTTATTTTCATAGTATTGCCTGTTGTCTTTGTCTTTCTGTTTGTTTCCTGAAGTTGCTAAAATGTCATTTCACTACAGTGTTAGGAAGTTCTGGTTGCTTTTGGGGAAACTTAAAGTCTCAGTCAATGATGTGAAAGAACTGCAGCTCTGTGATGTAACTTCCATGCATTTCAGATTATACCTTGATTTGTCTATTCTTATTTGAATATGTTTTTTTTATCTTAGTCTTACATAATACAGTCCAAATATTCCTTTCAATTTAAAAACTTTCAGAATATTTTCCCAGAAATTAAAGAACCCAATTTTACTTAAGATTTAAATTTTCTTATAAAACAAAAACAAAAACCAGCAGCTTGATTTGGGGTGGATCCTGAAGTGCTCTCTAGAAGTCCGTGAAACAGTGATATAATCGCCCCATCTGCTTTTGAAGAAGAGGATTCTTTACTTGCCTTTGAATTTTATTTCATCCTTACTTAAATGCTGATGAGGGTGATAAATATGTATATTATAACAACTTTAGATAGAACAGACAGATCAAGTCACCACTACTAAATTTGGTCCAAATATAGGATCTTGATCCCAAGTAGACTAAACCTAGGGATTCACTGTTCTATCGACAGATTATTCCCAGTGTAGATGATTTTGTAAAGCTATTTTGAGTTCAAGATGTAGGTTTATTCCTTGGGAAAATCAGTTGTCCCAATTCAGAATTAGAGGGATATCCTCAAAAATCTTTTCATAGTAGACTCTAACATTGTAAGTGACCTGGGCCCCAGGACTTCTTGTAGTCCTCAGATAAGAGATGATCCAGTGGGGTATGAAACCTTCCCTTACCAGAGCCCCCCACACCTCCTGCCTCCCTCTCTCCCTGCATAACCAGATCTGGAGCACAGCCGTGAAGATGTAATATAAGCAACATGGAAATTTTCACCAGTTACCTCATAAGATTTTAAGAGGGGCTTGCTTTGAGACTTAGAAGTTTGAATTTTCAAGTTAAACTTGAAGTCTAGCATGTTCTTACGCAAAGTGATAAACATAATGTGACCTTTTAGTCTAGATAAGAAGGTGAAAGGTAAAATCATTTCTATTCTAACCCACCATTTTGGGGTGACACATGTGTTCGTTAAGAGATCATACCTAGAGGTTGCCGTAAGAAACTATGTGTTCAAGGGGCGCCCTGGAGGCTTAGCTGGTTAAGTGTCCAACTCTCGCTCAGGTCATGATCTCGTGGTTTGTGAATTTGAGCCCCACGTCGGGCTCTGTGCTGACAGCTCACAGCCTGGAGCCTGCTTCGGATTCTGTGTCTCCTTCTCCCCCTCTGCCCCTTCCCCACTCTGTCTGTTTTTCTCAAAAACAAATAAACATTAAAAATTTTTTAAAAACAGAAAGTATGTGTTTGAGGGGTCCAGAGATATGTGCCAGCTTCTGTGCAGTCACTTAATAGTCAGTAGCCCCTCTTCTGTTTTGAACCTTCACATTCTAGAGCATTAAACAAATGTAAAGGAACGTGTAGAAGATTTAAGAAATACAAACAAATCTAGAAATAGATCTCATTTGCTGGTTAGAAAAGAAAGAACGAAGAAAGGATGATTAAAGTTGAAATTTTAGTAAGAAAATATTTCATAATATTTTAAATCATCAATTTCACAGTCACAAAGATACCAAAGCATATTACCATAAGCACATTTAGTTTATTTTAAGAAAATCTAAAAAGCAAAATTTCAGGCATAAAATCCGAACAGTAGTAATGAGTATGGACCTGTTAATGAATGTATTAAGAAATACATCATTCAACATCAAAGCATATTTACCTTCGCAGAAAAATGCAACAGGGATAGCCGAAAACGGCACAGTCTAACAATTTCAGTTAGTACATTTTTCAATTTCAGATCAGTTTTGCAAAACTAATTGTCCACCTGTCATTGTCCCACATTACTCTTTTGGACAGTCTGGAGGGTTCTCTATGAAAAGTAGTGAATAGTCACAATTATAGCATATTTAAAAGAAATGCTGTTTTATTACTTTACAGAAATTCAGTAATAGTAATCCTAAGTTCTAACAATGTATCCTTGATTTAATGAATAAAGAAGAGTCATTTTAATCAGCATTTGATTATTTTTATGCAAATGGAGCTATTGTAATGCTTGAAAGTAGTTTTCTTAAGTTTGTTAAACTTTTCTTGCTGAAATGTTGTTTATATTATCCCTTTGCTTAGCAAACTATAAAACAAAGCCCGATGCCTTTTCTGCCATGTTGAATTTGCAGAGACCAAACTAGCAGATCCTAATTTCGTAAGGTTTTATTATGTACACTGTGAGCCTGTGATGACATTTTATTGGTATTTCAGTTTATTAATTCAGATATGCAGACTTTATACAAGATATTGATTGTCTAAAGAAATAAAGTCCCGGAGGAAGATTGTCTTTATCAGATTTATTCATCTACATTTTACAAATGAAAATGATGATAGTTTATAGTTTCTGAAAGGAAATAAATCTCTGGCACTATTTGTAGAACTATGATATTTATGTTTCCATATATTAGGAAAGAATGCTTTCCTATATAACTGCAAATATTTTAAGAAATCCTGGTCCTCTCTTGTTTAGAGTATACACCTTCTTGATCCAATTAATCAACAATTGATTTTCCTTTCCCATCTCCAGTGTCCTGACCACTAGACAGACAAACGGGGGAACAGGTAGCTTACCCCCAGGTGCATGGTAGAGTTGGAAGCTGCTGCAAAATAAGGGTTTATTTTACAGAGTTAGGCAATTACAAAATGCAACAGTTAAGGTATTGTGACTTAATTCGGTTGAGGATTATAAGATACAAAGAAATGCCTAGCGCAGGGTGCCTTGCGGGCTCAGTCGGTTAACCGTCCTACTCTTGATTTTGGCTTAGGTCATGATCTCACAGCTGTTCATGGGATCGAGCCCTGCATGGGCTCTGGGCTGATTGCACAGAGCCTGCGTGATATTCTCTCCCCCCCCCCACACTCTCTCTCTCTCTCTCTGCCTCATCCCATTCCCCCCATGCTCTCTCTCTCTCAAATAAATAAACATTTAAAATAATCAACATATATCAAGGAATGGCTCGCAAATGAACGTGAGGAGGCAGCTGAGCTGGTGCCTTCGAGCTGATGTGGAGGCCGCGCTACAGTCTAAGGAACGGCCAGGACCTCCGCATTAAACTGACACTTGTTTGCCGATCGTTTTTTTAAAAATCATTGTAAAAATAGTATTATTCACAGTTTGGTTACTTTCCAATCTATTAACCCCATCCCGCCTGCTGATACTCTGGCCTATTTCTTCCAGTCTTCCCTCTGTATTTGTCTTTTTGACATGGTATTGATCATAGTCCACAGACTATTTTACATCTTTTTTATTCCTACCTAACATTATTTTAGAAGCATTTTCCCTGGTGGCTCATAGGCTTCCTAACCATCATTTTAATAGATATTTAATATTTTGTGATGTGGACGAACCTTGATTTATTGAGCTGTTGCTCTATTTTTGATCATTTCATTTATTTCCATTTTCCGTTATCATAAACTATATTTTGAGCTATGTTTTTGTATACAAGCTTTCTACACAGTTTAGATTAGATCTCTTTTTCATTTCTCACATGTGGTTTAGGTGGGCCATGGAGGATGTAAATTTTTTTACTTTTGTCTTCAGAACAGTACTCGTTTATAATCTCACCAGCAACCTGTGACGGGTCTTATTTTATCATATCCTCCACAGTATTTGGTGTTTTCATTTTCAAATAAGAACATCAAATGCTATTTTAATAGGTCAAAATGGCACAGCTTTGTATAATTTTATGCACCTGTTTTACTAATGATATTTTCCCGTGTGTACATTGTCTATTCATATGCTTAGGCATTCTACATCTCTTTTTAACATTTATTTTTTTTGAGGAGGGGGGAAGGGGAGGGAGAGGGAGACACAGAATCTGAAGCAGGCTCCAGGTTCTGAGCTGTCAGCACAGAGCCAGACGCAGGACTTGAACCTGTGAACCACCAGATCATGACCTGAGCTGAAGTTGGATGCCTAACCAACTGAGCCACCCAGGCACCCCTTTTAAATTTTTTTAATGTTACTTTTTATTTATTATTTTTGAGAAAGACAGAGCATGAAGGCATGAGGGAAGGGCAGAGAGAGGGAGTTGGGCATTCTGCATCTTACATACCAAGTGATTTGTGTATACTGTCTTAAATATAAATACTTCCTTCTGCCTCGTCTTCAGTGTTTTATTTTTATGATCACAATAGAGATTAAAGCGTGTTGCTTCTTTTGCTTTCTCATGTTTAGGAAATGGTGCCAAATGGAATAGAGTTCACTAAGTGAAAAATTTTGAGAGAAATAAAGTTTGTTGTTTTGATTTGGTTAGTTTTTTGTTTTGAAACTTCACCTGGGTAAGGAACTCACCCAGGGGTACTTACTGTCAGCTGGACCTGCATTGGTGGTGCAGGCAGTGGTTTTACAGACTAGCGAGAAACACACGTCCATAAACTGGGACTCAACTAGTGTGAGAAGAACTATGATAGAGTATTTGGGGGAGGGCCAGGGGCACACTTATCCCAAACTAAGCTGGACGAGGATGCGAGAAGACTTGTGCCCCTGTCTTACCTCCTGAGCATTTCTCCTTTGTCCACCGGGTAGTGTCCACATCAGACGAGCCTAGAGAGGTGCCGTGCATTATGGAACCACTTCCTAGCTTGCTTCCTGTTTGTGTTTTCGTTTTTTCCTTCTCTAAACAGTATTACAACAAGTGTCCTCATAGGAGAATTGTAGTGAACACGTTGGATTATTTTCTCAGGGTATGTGCCTAGAGGTAACATCATTGGATTATAGTATATTAATATTTTGGGGATTATAGAGGCACAGTGTTGAATTGCCTTCCAGAACGTTTTATTTCTATATAGAGCATATGAGAGTTACTTTTCATTATACTCTTGTTGACATTTTTTTAATGGATAAATGTGATAAGTGAATATGGTATCTTCCTGTTCACTTAATTTCCATGTCAGTTACCAGTAAGGGAGGGCATATTGTCACGGGTTTATTAGCTCTTTTTTTTTTTCTTCCTCAGAGATGTATGCCTGTATTGCACCCATTGTTTTTTTAATTTGGGACATTTGCTTGCTCTTCTATGTGTATTAATGATTTTTAACTCAGGAATTGTCTTTTTACCTAT
Source organism: Suricata suricatta (assembly GCF_006229205.1). Lineage (NCBI taxonomy): Eukaryota > Metazoa > Chordata > Mammalia > Carnivora > Herpestidae > Suricata > Suricata suricatta. The sequence goes on from NC_043713.1 coordinate 13,718,924, forward strand.
GTCTTAATGTTTTCTTTCCTTCTTTGTGTATTTGTTGTTTACCTTTGACTGATTTCTAAAAATCTCTAAAAAATGATGCTGGAGTTGATATTAAAATTTTTCTTTCCCACTTTCTTCTTCTGGAAAGCCTAGAAAGTTTAAATTTTGTGGTAGTCTTACTTAGATATGTTGTCAAGGTTGTTTTAATTTTGAGAAAGACCTCTCAGCAGATATTTGCATATTTACTTGTTTAATGTTTTTTTTTTCTTTTTTCCCTCCCCTCCCACTTCTTCCCCCAACCCCTCACTCCTTAGGTATGAAGCTCTCTTTCCGTTAGTGTTGTCGTGTTTAATGTTTGTCTGGATAGAGATGGAGCAAGAAACCCTGCAGCAGCACGGAGTTTCCCATAAGCAGAAGGTAGCCGGACAGAATCACTGTTGCATTTGTTTTTTCTTTAATTTTTTTTTATGTTTATTTATTACTGAGACAGAGAGAAACAGAGCATGAGTAGGGGAGGGTCAGAGAGAGAGGGACACACAGAATCCGAAGCAGGCTCCAGGCTCTGAGCTGTCAACATGGAGCCCGATGCGGGGCTCAAACCTACGAACCATGAGATCATGACCTGAGCCAAAGTCAGACACTTAACAGACTGAGCCACCCAGGTGCCCCTGCATTTATTTGAGAAGAAATATTTCTGTTTGAGAAGGAAGTTACAGTGTTAGTCCATTTAAAATTTTAATGACTGTCATTTAAGGCAGTCATGATTAAGTTAGTAATAAAAATTAAAGTTTGTAAGAAAAATTTATATGTATACATACATATTATAACAGAAGAGCATGATTTTATTTTTTTATAGGCAGTAAATAGGTTGGGCTTAGAGATTATTTGTGAATCACTGATGTACAAAAACATCAATGTAGATGAAGGAGGAGAAAGAACGCTCTTGATCTTATTTTCTTCTGTTTTCATGTCAAATTTTTCTTTTCCTCAATTTATTGTAGTCACAAGAATCACATAGTCACAAGTCATTCACGAATTTGACCAGAAGGTGCCATTTGTGCTTTCAGTGTTGTGTTTCTCTTTCTCGTGCCCCTATCCCAAATTGTTCATTCCGCTGCCTTAGTGGTCGCGGCCTCGGTCCAAATCTTGAGCTGTTTATGCAACACAGTGCGCTTTGAGGTGGCTAAAAGCCAGCGGAATTTTAAGGGCACATTTGTCATGCTGAGCTATACAGTGAAATTGATGTCTCTTGCCTTTATTTTAGAACTGAAGGTAATTATAAGACATTGGTGACAGAATATTCAGTTTACTTACTGAGGTCAGAAAACAAGAATATTGCAGAAAAACACCTTCATTGTTGATCCATTCACCCTTCCATAACTGGTTCCAGTCGAGTTTACAGAAAGCAGTTGATCTTAGAATAATTAATTTCAAGAATGAAGGAACTTTATTGAAGTATATTAAATAATTATGGGTTTTTAACTTTCAGCCCTGGAATATTAAAACAATACATGAAAAGCAGTTTTGATCAGACTCCAATAAATGGCCAGACTGTCCTTAATAGTAAATACTAAATATTAATGTGAAGTAGATATTAAATTTAAAAGTAACATTTATTGTATCATTTTTAAGGTTCTGTTTTTCAATAGAAAACAGATTTTTTTCTATAAAGGAGAATTAAAGCATCCAAAGAATTCACTGGAAACTTACATGGGAAGTGGAGGAATGGGAAGGTCTTTGTTTAAACTCCTCCATGAGTTTTTATATTTGGGAGGGGGGTGGATTAAGCAAGAGTGCATCCATATTATTAGAATTGAGTGACTTTCAATTTTACCAAAAACAGAAATATTTTGTATTTTATAGAGAAAAAAATAATTTTTCTACGAATAGAATTAACAGAATAACAAAGAAACAGAGAAATAATTTATTTTTATCATGCTTTTTAATATACCATGTTTGGGTTTTCGAAGATCAGCACCCGGAAGAATCAGGATTTCGAAAAGGGAAGAATTACATCGGGATTTGAAAGTGAACCATTTATACAGGAGAAGGAGAAGCTCACGTCTCCCGTATCCTACACAACCACAGTGCTCCGCTCTGCTCAGTGTATTGTTAGCAGCGTAGTCTGCCTTCTGGCAGATCGTATTAAGATGTCATTAAGCTGTAGGAGCAGCTTTATTTTGTGTGTTTTGGTCAGGACCAGATCAGCTTTCTAGCTATTGTATCTTAGACTGGCAGTCAGTCTGCCTCTGAGGGTAGAGGTAACAACTGTTGTGTGTGTTCACGTGTTTGCGATCGTCTCCCAGGTCACGAGCGTCCAGTTCACCTGCAACACGGACATAGCGCAGTTTCGACAGCTCTACCTGGATGACCTCCGGAGGGCCTTTTTCCTTGTATCCTTCACTTGGCCTTTTGCTTTAAGGCACTGCAACCTCCTGTTCCCTGGAGTGAGAGGGTGTTTCCCCTTGTCGCTTAGTAGGGGGATCACCTGGGAGGGGTTGACCCCTGAGAACAGTAATTCCCTTCACATGGTTCACATTTTTAAAAAATGTTGGAACTGTAGCAAAGCACACAGAATAATACTAAAAACAGATGTATTGTATATATTCCTGCCGTCCAGGATATCAACAAGTAGTATCTTGTCACATATGTCACACATTTAAAACAAACTAAAACATTCCAGTAAAGCATAAGTTTTTATTTTTTTAATTGCCAGCTCCACTTTCCCTCATCTGGAAGAATCCACCATTATGAGTTTGGTTTGTATCGTTTTATGTGTGTATCTTACACTATACTCATGTTTATAACACCTACCTCACAAAGGTTTTGGATCACATCAGAGGCAACATTGTATGAAAGTTATTAGTGTTAGAAGTTTGAAAGACAACGTGGCAGAATGAAATCTCACTTAGGAAAGGCTGGCTGACCAGCTTCAGCAAATTCACAGGGAGGTGTTTCCTTTAAGCTTACTGTGGTGTTCTCCCCCTCTCTACCTCTTGCTTCTGCCCTCAGATTTGTTCTCTCTCTGCAGCCGCCTTCCACTTACCCTGTACTAATAAATACTTCTTCCCCTGAACGCTTTGTCTCCCTAAAGAAGAACTTTATCTGGTCTTTTCTGTTTCCTACCAAGCTTCTTGAAAGAAAAATCTATAGTTGCTACTACCATTTCTTCCCCATTTATGTACCAGAGCCGTAAGCCTAGAACACCCAGAGCGCTGCCTGGCACCTAGCAGCTCGGAGAAGGTGTGTCGGAGGTCCCTGCTGAGATTGTATCCTCACTGGGCCGCAGGGGTGCCCTGACCACACCGTCTGCTCTTCAGTTGTACTTGACCACTCTGTAACATTCAGCTCTGTTGACTTCTCTTTTTCCTTGACTTTCAGGACGTGATCCAGGTTCTCTTCGTAGCTTTTACATCAGCTCTGTTCTCCTTCACTAATACTTACCCTTCCTTTGTCTCATTTTGAGTGGTGTTTTTCTTCAAGTTCTGTGCTTAACTTTCTCCTCTTCCCATGCCTGGATAACGTTACCCTCTCCCATAGCTTTGACTGACACCTCCGTGCAAACAGCTCTGAGATTTACTTCTCTGACCTTGACCTCTTCTGACCTCACCCGCCATATGTCCAGTGTTCTGCTGGCTTCACCAAATATGTGTCTGAAACTAACAGCTGCCCACCCTCCTCCCAAGTCTGTCTCTGGTAGCCTCATCTCACTGAATGGCTTCACCATACTCCCAGCCATCCAGGCCATCACACTTGTCACATGTAACTGTCCCTTGTCCAGTTCTGAAGTCCCACAGTCTGCCCTCATTCTCCATTTCCGCTTCCAGCGCACCAGCTCAGGCCTTCCTTGCCCCTGGCATGAACTACTGAAACAGCTTCCCAGTTGTGTTCCTGCCTATAATTATATATCTCCTTGATTTGGATCTCTCACTGTCATGGGTATTTCTTACTTGCATCGCTCACCTAAAATATTTGCGGGCTTGGCACTGTCTCTACAGTAAAGTCGGAGGCTTCCTATTAATATGCCCCTAATCTATTAGTTAATTAATATGCCACTAATCTCACTTTGTCACTGTATCCTTCAGTAAACTCCAGGCTTCTATCACACCTGTTATGTTTCTTGACTGTGTCTTCTGTTCCCCACTGTTTACCTTAAAATGCTTCTCGTAAACTTCTAGATATTGTCATAATCTTAGTTACCGTACGAGCGCTTTGAGACTGTTTTATTCGTATTTATATGCTTAGTGTCTAGCTCTGCTCTGACATTTACTAGACAATGAATGTTGGTTGGTCAGTTGATTGGCTGAGTGAATAGATCCATGAATACATTTGAATCCCAAGTCACCAACTGAAATGCCACTTTTTCACTGAAAGTTGTCACAGCTCATACATCCGCTTCAGTTTTTCTTATCCACTTTTGTGTATGTGCCTGTAATAATATAATGGCTAACATTTATTGAGTCCTTTCAGTGGGCCAGGCAGTATTTAAGTACTTTCCTAGCAGTTAGTTCTTAGCTACTGATAGGATTAATACTTACTTTTTATTACTGCACTAAAACAATTGTAAGCTTAGGAAGTGTCAAAAAGACGCCTAGCATTTTCTCATCTCATTCTCTGTTGAGTTATTGTAGAGCATGGCATCTTCTTTCTTTCTGAGCCTTCCAAGAACCTGGCACGTGTCAGTGTAGTGAGCCCACGGCGAGAGTAGGTGAACTGAAGCGGGATCTCACCTGAAGATGCCTGTCACACGCTCTGGGCCCATGGTCTTCGTCTGGAAACACCATCAGTGGCCAGCTACAGACACAGTGCTCCAGCTTCTTGTGGGGAACTGGAAGACGCCCTCCTAAAGATGCTGGTGACAAGTGAGGATAACCTCGCAAGCCTCCTGTTGTTAGTACTCGGCCTCTTCAGTCTGGTTCCTTCAACATTCATTCGCGAGGACATGTCGTAATGGAACATTCACTTACAATGATTTATGACCAAATGTGCAGGTTCAAAACCAAGTTACCTTCATGGTAGGATAAACATATCCTTTTTCAATGAAGGAGAAATTTGTATGAATTCTGACTTGTTTTGGCATTTCCTTAACTCTATTTAGGTTTTCTTCTTAGTGACAGCATTTTTTGGGACTGGGAACATAGCTTCTCTTAACAGGTAATTTTAAATGAAAAGCGTATTTATAATAAATATTATAAAATTATGTAAATATATTATATAAATATTAATATTATATAAAAACTTATAAATATAAAACATAATATGTTAGATTTTTGTTCTGTACCATACGTTTTATCTCAAAGGGCATATTTTGGAGGTGGGTGTGTATTGGCGCATGCAGAGCTACCTCATTTTAGCGGCCTCCTCACATTCTTGATATGGTGTAAGCTTATGTTTTAGTAGTTTTCAGAAAGTCAGTTTAAACATGCTTTTTAGTAGAACGTTCTTTTAAAGTTACAATGTGAATTCTAAAATCTTTTCTCTGTATGTTGGTTCCTTAGCTTTGATCTTGCCTCCGTCTATTGCTTTCTGACCGTGTTCAGTCCTTTTATGATGGGAGCCCTGATGATGTGGAAGGTTAGTTTCCTTATTTCCTTATTTTATTAAGCTACTGATTAAGATTATCAGTTAACTCACTGTGACATTATAAAGACACTGTGACAGAGTGAAATAGCACGGAAAGAAGACACCTTCCCAGAAAATGCTGTGTAGGAGGTAGGACCCGTTAGCTTTTACTCCAAAATATAGCTAACCTTTTTGTCTTATCCTTAAGTCCACTTAACTGCGACAGAGTACAGATTCTGTGTAAATCCTGGGAAGTTCTGTCACAGAGGATTCAACCCTGTGGGGAAATGCTGTGCAGATCAGAGCAGCCATACTCCCAAAGATCCTGTGTGTTCCCCGCAAGACTGCAGACATGGTGTAATCTGTTCTCCTGATCCGCGAACGTGGAATTGATTGGTTCACTGCACAAACATGTCCCTGAGTGTGTACACTTACAGCGGTGCAGTGGGCCCTGACGGGGTGTTGACAGTGCCCGGATCGCGGCCGGCTCTGAGCTCTGCAGGTGCAGGCTCCTGTGGAACGGAATTCGCGTTCTTCCCTTTCTTCTGCAGGGTCACTGTGCTGGTCTTATCCCTGGACCACAGTGCCTGGCACATTTTATGTAGTTAGTATATATCAGCCTATAATCTTTTTTTTTAAGATGAAAAACTTTTTTTTAAGTAGTTTATTGTCAAATTGGTTTCCATACAACACTCAGTGCTCTTCTCCACCAGTGCCCTCCTCCATCACCACCACCTCTTTTGCCCCCACCCCCTTCCCCTTCAACCCTCACTTCGTTTTCAGTATTCAGTAGTCTCTCAAGTTTTGCGTCCCTCTCTCTCCCCAACTCTCTTTCCCTCTTCCCCTCCCCCTGGTCCTCCATTAGGTTTCTCCTGTTCTCCTGTTAGACCTATGAGTGCAAACATATGGTATCTGTCCTTCTCTGCCTGACTTATTTCGCTTAGCGTGACACCCTCGAGGTCCATCCACTTTTCTACAAATGGCCAGATTTTATTCTTTCTCATTGCCATGTAGTACTGCATTATATATATATATATATATATATATATATATATATCACATCTTCTTGATCCACTTATCAGGTGATGGACATTTAGGCTCTTTCCATGTTTTGTATCAGCCTAAAATCTGATTACCTTCTGTTCAGATCACAAAAGTAATCATTGTTAAAAGTATGTGTGTCTTAATTGAATTAATATCCTTTCTTTTTGTTACCGCATTGATACAAATGTAATCCTAAGAAATGTCAGAAAGATGATTTTCTCATGTCCCATTTTCTTTTATTTAAAAGTTATTTTAAAACATCTTATTTCTTTAATTTTCAATTTCATCTTTTTCAAAGATTTTTAAACATTTTTATTTATTTTTGAAAGAGAGAGAGAGAGGAGAGCATGAAAGGGGGAGGAGCAAAGAGAGAGGGAGACACAGAATCTGAAGCAGGCTCTGTACTCTGAGCTGTCAGCACAGAGCCTGATAATGGAGCTCAAACATACCAACCGTGAGATCATGACCTGCGCCAAAGTAGAACGCCTAACCGACCAAGCCACCGAGGCGCCCTCAATTACATTTTTTACTGGAACTTGCTCTTTTCTTAGTCTATTGAAGAGTATTGGCCTTTCATTAAAAATAAGAAAAAAGTGAGGGCATCTGGGTGGCTCAGTCAGTTAAGTGCCTGACTCTTGATCTCAGCCCAGGTTACAGTCCTAGCGTCATGGGATCGAGCCCTGTGTCAGGTTCGGTGCTGACAGTGCAGAGCCTGCTTCAGATTCTCTCTCTGCTCCTCCCCTGCTCACACTCTCTCAAAAAAAAAAAGTTAAAAAGTAAGAAAAAAGTAAAGAAGGAGCTCTGTTGGTTGAGCTTCTGACTCTTGATTTTGGCTCAGGTAATTATCGCAGAGTCATGGGATCAAGCCCCACATCAGGCTCCACGCGGAGTATGGAAACTGCTGAAGATCCTCTCTCTCTCTCTTTTCGTCTCTCTCCCTCCCCCTCCCCCTTTGCCTGTCTCTCCCAATCTCCTGGGTGCTCGCTCGCTCTCTCTCTCTCTCTCTCTAAAAAAAAGAAAAGAACTTTAAAAAAATAAAAACAAAAGTTTAAATTAAAATACTATATCTTTACTCTCCAGCCACATTCAGACATTGTGTGCCTGGGCCACAGGCTTTTTTGACTGATGTGGCCAGAAGGGAAGGTCCTCCGGAACTGTATCTTAGTCATGTGTCCTTTACTTAAAAGAAGCTTATACAGTCTTAAACATCATTTCTTTGCACTAACTTGTCTCTCCTTTCTTTTTATGGTACATCAAGTGTGTGTGTGTGTGTGTGTGTGTGTGTGTGTGTGTATTCTTTAATTACTGGAATGCCGTATCTCAAAATATTAACAGTATTAGCTCTGGATTATGAATTTTCAGTCAGTATAAATTGTATTATACCTTTCTCAATTTTTTAATAAATATTTTACAGGAAGTCTAAATTGTATAATCAGAAATAAAGTTGTATTAAGATAAATGAACAAAAAGCAATGGCAGAACAGCTAAATCATGTATATAGAGTTACAGTATCAAGTGACCAGGTGGGTTTAGGGGTCTGTGAATCAGTTATCAGGCACTCTGATTGATTTGATTTGGGGCAATCTGTGCCTTTCATACTCTCTTGGAATCATTTGAACAGGGTCATTGTTATAATGACAAATCAAAAATTTGTATTATGTTTCATTTGGAATGAGTGTTATTTGTTATTTTTTTATACTACATTTGCTATTGATGTTGATTTTTTAATCCATTTCATCACTATCCTGTAAATCGTTGATATCATGGTTTTATTTTGGAGTTTGCTCTTCACTAATGTAGAGAAAATTATTTGAGAAGTTAAACAATTGCAATAAGCAAAAATGGCATTTATTTTTAAGTTTTTCTAATTCTTTATGGCGTGGTTTCTTGTCCTTTTAAACAGATCTTAATCCCCTTTATTCTCGTGATGTGTGCTTTTGAAGCAGTTCAGCTAACTACCCAGTTATCATCAAAAAGGTAAGGTGAACGTTTAAGGCACATCAGATTCGTCCATGTTCAGGCGGTGCGAGGAAACACGTGATTACTAAGATGCTGCAAAATGGCTGTTACTGTAAAAACGAGGAAAAAACTGTTGTGCCCTCGTGCCAGAGTTCAGCGGTCATTAGAGAAAATTAGTTGATTAGAGCCTCTAGCAGACAGATATGCTTTCTCAATAATAAAATGTTATTAGAACATTATTCAAGCTAGCGAAGAGCTTCCCCGGAAAACAGTAAAATGTAAATGTTAAATTCTAGTTAAGGACTTGTTTATTATAGATATAATTGTGCTTACAAAACACAAGGGATATCATTCTCTTTTGGGTTATTTGTTAAATATGTATGAGACAAATGTGTTAACGTTATTTCATTTCACATGGCTTTAAATCAACTGTTCTGCATGTCAATAATTTACATAGTTTCTTAGTCTTGTTTTCTACACATTTGACAAGTGGAATGGGAATTATTCTTTCTAAGTTTCGAGACATTTCTGAGCAGTCAGTCTTAAGCAATCAAGACTCTGGAAGAGAAGCTGTCAACTCAACTATTTGCTTTTTTTAACCAATAAAATTGCCTCATCAGCACGGGTCTGATCAGGCTCTCTGAAAGACACTTGAGATAAATATGAAGCTTCTTAGCAGTTATTCTTGAATCAAACTGGCATATTCAATGCTGAAAGAAATAGCTAATATTAGCATAAATTTGCATATTCTTTTTGATGAGTTTAAGCTAGAACTGAGTTTAGCATATTCTTATGCATCTGCTGTAATAATAATAATTTTAAAAGATTTTCTTCCACTGTTTAAAAATAGTAGCAATTTCTTTCTGGTTTAATTTAGTATTTTTACAGCATATTTACATGAATTTAACATTGAAAACATTTATACCTTGTCAATATCATGTAAAAATAGGTGCAATAAAAAAAAACTGGGAGATGACATGTACTTCCTTGCATCTCTGTGAGCAGATACATATGTGCTGGCAGGGATTGTCACGTGTAGTGAAGAAGAGCTGGTGACACATGGAATGAGAAGTAGAGGGTGTGTACGTGTGCGGTGACTCTGTCCCGAGACTGGCACACCAACCACGAAGTATCAAGGTGGAGAACTGAGGCCAAGGTGCAGGGTCAAGACTTCATAAATGTCTTCTCTGTTAACTTTGAAAGCTTTACAGGTCACTTGCATTTCCCCCTCAATGTCACAGTGACCTTCAGATTTAACATGCCGCACACTGAGCCCAGCCATTCCCTTTCTTAATGCTGAAAACCGGCGCGTCTTGTTCGTCTGATTCGTCACATGAGCCTCCGTCCGTCCATCCCTGCTTGCCACCTACTAAAGCATCCACTTGCTAAATATCACTGATAGCATCTCTCCTTTTATCCTCCTTTTCAATCTCAGTGTTTATGTTGAAATCAGATACAGCAGACACAACACAAGTTTTGAAAGCCGAGGGGTTCAGGTGGAGGTGGGATGTATATAATGCCTGGCTTGTTAGATCCAAGATGCCAGGGGCTGGTTCTAACTGCTCTTCTTTCAGTTCCTTGCTGAAGTTAGTGTTAAACACAGGTGAAGTAGAAAAGCTGGGTTCGTATTATTTTATTTTCCGTAACTTTAAAATTAACTTTTTCAAATAGCAGTAATTTATCTAGTTTCTCAGCCTTGATAACTGGCTTCGTCTTAAAGACTTGTGTATTTTGGGTGAAGACCACTAGAAGGAAGTTTCTGGGCATGAAGATTACTTCATGGTTGATCCATTAAGGATGCTTGTGAAAGCCGCAAAAAAGACGCTTTGGTTGTAAACAATGAAACTCTACCTAATGGTGGCTGAAGTAGGGAATTATGCGCCTCACGTGACTGGAGTGTAGCGGTCGGCAGTCCAGAGCTGGCGTGATGTCCTCAGCAGCCTGCCTTTTTCCCCTTCCATTCTGAGTTTGGCCTTTCTCCTCCTGCCTCCATGCATCTTATCTGCCCTCCAGGTAGGAAGAAGGACCTTTAGGGGAAAAGGCAAAGAGATGTCTCAGCTCGTTCTCCCCTCCCATCCAGGAAGCCGTTTCTTTCCCAAATGATCCATCCAACATATTTCAGAGTATGTCTGAATGAGTGGAACTCTAATGGGCATATGTTCCTTCTAACCTGGAAGGTGGGTAGAGAGAAAGAAGCTGTGGCTTGGAGTGGGTGTAGGAAACAGACAACTCAAAGTGTCTTCCACAGTGGAGGAAGATATTTTCAGACCAGTCTATTTCACAGCATGAGGTGACATGGAGCTTGAAGACCTTCGTCACCTTCATCATGCATCAAAACCTAAGAGAATACTCTGGACGGCAGCAGAGAATGGGAAGAGTTTTAGGATTGCAGAAGTATTCAACAACCAACCAAATAATGAGACCTAAAAGGGACAATTTTCAGTTCTATATTTGAATACATACTCAACTATACAAGAGAGCCATGGCTAACCAGTAGTGACTGAAGGAGAATTGGGGGAGGTCAACGTGTCATGTGATCCAGCAGCCAGAAAGCTGGTTTCTCATGCCCTGCACTAATTGACATGAATAGAAGATGTTTTGCAACTATCATTTTGAATATTCTGTTTTGTTCTGTTACATGTTTTGATCTTCAGGATAGTATGCTCCCATATTTAGGAATCCAAATTTGAATCAAAGTTACAGCAATATCGAATCACTTTTATTGGGAGAGCATTTTCCAAGGGAAACTCTATTAAGCCAGCTTAATTTTTTAACTAATTTTATATGAAGTAATTTTAAGTTACTTCCAAATGTTTTCATTTTGATTTTCAATTTATGGAAATTATATTTATTGAGGTCAATTTTTAAAATTTTGGTTCCTTTATCTAATTTTTATTTATCTTAAAGTCTATGAATTTTAGCTCATGCTGGTGTGATTTTTTTGGTAATGATTATCTTTTCCAGCAGGTCTGATTTACCTAGGTCAGATTATAGGCCTGGTTTTTGTCAAGAAGGTTTGCTTCCTCCATCATTGTTTTGTCAATTACAGATTTTACCCTGGGTGGTTTTAGCTTTCTACAGTGTTTTTTGGTGGTGTTTCTACCACATCTAATTTTTTCTGGGTCAAATTTTGGAGTGTTCTATGGAACCAAAAGGAAGCAGGGAAGTCAGTCTTGTGTCTAAGAGAGATGTCACAATATGTGGTTGTAGCCACTTTCAGTTTTATTTCATGCGGATTACTTCTACCATTCCTTCAGCACGTGACGTTTTGAATTTCCATTGCATGCAAGGACCGCTCTAGCTGCTGGTAAGAGTGGGGAATAGAGCTTACTGTCGACTCAGTGAGATAAGTAATAAGTAAAATGTGTGCCATAAAATGTCAGGTTGTGTTAAGTGTCAGGAAGAAAAATAGATTGAAGAGACATTTAAGCAGAGACAGGAATAAACACAGAATGAACTGTGAAACCATAGGAGCAAAGAGCGCGTTCAGGTAGAGAGGGTGGGGGGAGCACACAGAGGGCATGAGATGAGACCTTGTATTTGAAGAACAGCCTTCAGCAGAGTGTGCCAGCAGGAGAACCGAAGGGAATCACATTGGAGAGAGGGGCAGGGAACAGATCATATGAGATCATTAGGCCATAGTTTGGACTTCCAGAATTTTCCTAGTTGTGGCAAGAAGCCACTGGAAGGTCTCAAAGGCTCCTCTGTCTAGTGTATGGATAACAACTTTAGGAGGACAAGAGTGAAAGCTGGGAGGTCAGTTAAGAGACCATTAGAGATGAGCAGGCATAGTGGGTTGGTGGAGGCGATAAGATTTTAACATTCATTATCATTCGTATAAACACCCAGTAGCACATAGTTATTTCTTGAGTCAGGGGGTATTCATGGGACAGTCTCATAGGATTCTAGGTGCTGAATAGCATGAAAACATCTTAGAGATAAAATACCAAAACTCACCTGCTTTTAGTGGAAATACTGTATCCAGAACAGGAAAAGTAATAATCACATCCTACTTTCACAATGATTTGATCATCATAGGAATTGAACAGTGTGTTACTGTCAGACCTTCTTGTTTGAACAGTATATGAATAAAGCCAGAGAAACAAAGGGCATATTCACAGGAAAATGGTAAGCTGCTGAAGGCTTTGGGGAGGAGAGAGTGCGCTGGGGAAACAGTGTGCACCCTGGCAGGGAGCACAGGCTCTGAGGCAGACCCGCCGCGGTCAGAGTCGGCCTCCTCACCAGCTGTGTGACTGGGGCAACTTCTCTGTTCCTCGGTCTCCACAGAATAGTTCAAAATTTGCTCTGGAAAAGCTTTGTCCTACTTGTTAATTAAGTCTTCGATCAGATATCATATCGTCTGATGCACTTTTCTTACCCAGCTGCCCTCCCCTCAAATTCCCAGGTAAGTTAGGTAACTCATAGGGCAACTATTTATTATTTTTCTGTTTCATACCCTGTCATGGGCTCAGTTGTACACACACACACCCCGCCAAGCCCACCAAATGCATCTGTTGAATGGGACTATATTGGAAATAGGACCTTTGAAGAAATAATTAAGGTAAAATGAGATCATCCGAGTGGGTCCTAATCCAATATAACTGGTGTCCTTACAAGAAGAGGAGATCAGGACACAGACACAAACAGAGGAGAGACCATGTGGACACAGAGAAAGAACACAGCCATCTACAGGCCAAGGAACAAGGCCTCAGAAGGAGAGCAACTGTGTCAACAACCTTGACCTCAAACACAGCCTCCAGAACTATAAGAGAATACATCACCGTTGTTGAAGCCACCAGTCTGTGGCACTTTGTTATGACAGCTTCAGCAAACTAACGCACACCTATGAACTCCATGAGGACAGAGTCTATCTTCCACTGTATCTTTAATTTTATGTAAAATTTTGTTACAAGGAGTGAGAAAGGAATCAGTAGTATTAGAGACTTTACATGTATTATTTGACCTAACTTTCCCAACAGTGCTATGAAGTACCAGTTACCCTGCCCATCCTATAGACAGGGAAGCTGAGGCTAAGGAGATAGTACGTCTTCTTCCTATCAGGTGTGCCTTACTTTAAAAGGGTTGCAGAACATCATCTGTGTTCTGTGCCCACAATAATACATAGTTTTAGAAAAACATTTAAAAATATCAAACAAAACTTCAAAGAAGATATTTATTTATTATTTACATCCAAGTTAATTAGCATATAGTGCGGCAGTGATTTCAGGAGTAGATTCCTTAATGCCCCTTACCCATTTAGCCCATCCCCCCTCCCACAACCCCTCCAGTAACCCTCTGTTTATTCTCCATATTTAAGAGTCTCTTATGTCTTCTCCACCTCCTTGTTTTTATATTATTTTTACTTCCCCTCCCTTATGTTTATCTGTTTTGTATCTTAAAGTCCTCATGTGAGTGAAGTCATATATTTGTCTTTCTCTGACTAATTTCACTTAGCATAACACTTTCTAGTTCTATCCATGTAGTTGCAAATGGCAAGGTTCTTTTTGATTACCAAGTAATACTCCATTGTTTATATAGACATCTTCTTTATCCATTCATCTGTCGATGGACATTTGGGCTCTTTCCATACTTTGGCTATTGTGGATAGCGCTGCTATAAACATTGGGGTCCATGTGCCCCTTCAAAACAGCACACCTGTATCCTTTGGATAAATACCTAGTAATGCAATTGCTGGGTCATAGGGTAGTACTATTATTAATTTTTTGAGGACCCTCCATACTGTTTTCCAGAGTGGCTGCACAAGTTTGCAATCCTACCAGCAGTACTAATGAGATCCTCTTTCTCTGCATCCTCGCCAGTGTCTATTGTTGCCTGAGTTGTTAATGTTAGCTGTTCTGACCGGCATGAGGTGGTATCTCATTGTGGTTTTGATTTGTATTTCCCTGATGATGAGTGCTGTTAAGCATTTTTTTTCATGTGTTGGTTGGTCAAAAAAGATATTTAAAAATCTGTTGCATTTTTAAAAATGTTTTTACTTTAGAGAGAAAGAGTGCAAGTGGGGGAAAGGGGCAGAGGAAGAGAAAGAGAATCCTAAGCAGACTCCATACTCAGCATGGAGCCTTACGTCAGGCCTGATCCTGCAATCCTGGGATCATGACCTGAGCTCAAATCAAGAGTCAGCCACTCAGTTGACTGAGGCACCCAGGTGCCCTAAGTCTGTTGCATTTAAATTGCCTTTATTTTTTTCTTCTTGTCCTAGCAGATCTATAGCCATAGGATAGAATTTTTGTTTCGCCGATTTTGATTTAAAGAAGGAAAGCATTTTAAAATAATCGGGGCTGCGTCAGTTGGGGTAGATTCTGTCACTGGAACCATTAGAGCCCATGCCCTCATCAGGATGGTTACTTTGAGAACTGGTACTTGGGACAGAAGGTTGTACTGAATGACCACTGTGCTCTCCACAGTCACACACTTCTCGTATGCCTATTACATTGGACTTGTTTTGACTGGTAACTTAACACTTCACTTACAAATTCGACTTGTGCTACGTATCTGTGTATGGGAATTGTTGAGTTACATTTCTATATTTCAGACCTATAGTTAGAAAAACAGTTATTTCTGGGGCGCCTGGGTGCCTCAGTCGGTTAAGTGTCAGACTTCGGCTCAGTTCATGATCTCACGGTTCATGGGTTTGAGCCCCGCATTGGGTTCTATGCTGACAGCTCAGAGCCTGGAGCCTGCTTTCGATTCTGTGTCTCCCTCTGTCTCTGACCCTCCCCTGCTCGCTCTGTCTCTCTCTGTCTCTCAAAAATAAATAAAAACCATTTAAAAAAAAAAGAAAGAAAAACAATTATGTCTTAAAAAGAAATTAAGGATGATTTTAGACTAAGAGCACTGATTTTAGACTAGTTGAAAAGGAATTATATGATGAAATTCAATAATTGATCACTTGAGTTTCCCCAGGAGGAAAGACTTTTTTAGAACATTAAATTTATAAATGAGATGAGAGAAATCTGCAGCTTTTTTGCACCTCTGTATTGTATATAGAAATTTCAAAAATCTGCGAACACTTTTCATTGTTGTTTTCTATTTGGACCTGAGAGAAAAGCATCAAGTGATTTTAGGATTTGCATTCTCTCCTTTTTATTATCTAATTGCTGTGATACCATAATGCAGAGGGAAATTTGTCCATTTCTTCTGCAACTAAAAAAGCTAAGATTCTATTATTATCCATGAGCATTAAATTCTTCATTGCCTTGTTAAGGAAATCAAGTAGGCATGCTGTGATTTTTTTAAAGCCTTGACCAAAATCTTATGTCTTACATAAAAACTAACTCAAAGTGGACCACAGATTCAAACTTTTAGGAAAAGCATCAAAGAAAAATCTTTGAGATTTGGGCTAGGGAAAGAGTTGGACTTGACACCAAAACCATGGTCCATATAAGGAAATATTGATAAATTGGACTTCATCGAAATTAAAGGCTTTTGCTCTGCAAGAGAGAAGACCTATTAAGCGGATGAGAAAACAAGCCCATACTTGCAGAGCACATGCACAAACTATGCATCTGACCAAGGACTACTATCTAGAATATATAAAGAATTCTCAAAACTGAGCAGTAAATACCAAACAACTTAAAGACAATATGAACAGAAGACCTAAGAGCACAGACAGATGGCAGAGAAACTGACAAAAAGATGTTCAACATCATTAACGATTAAGGAAATGTATATTAAAACCACAGTGAGGTATTATACAACCATCTGAATAGGAAAAATAAAAAGTAGTAACATGAAAGCTAGTGAAGATACAAAGAAATTGCTCTCATATATTATGGATGGGAACATATATGGTATAACCACTCTGAAAAGAGTTTTAGTTTCTTATAAAAGTAAACATGCAACTGCCATTAAGATCCAACAATTACACTCTGTAGTATTTTTCCTAGAGAGGTCTGTACCCAGGTGTTCATAGCAGCTTTATTTTAATGTCCTTCAGTGCCTGCATGGCTAAGCAGACTGCGGCACATCCACAAATGGAGTTCTGTGCAGCAGTAAAAAGATGAAACTTTTGATACACACAGTACCTTAGATGAAGTCAAGAGAATTAAGTTGAGTGAAAAAAAAAAAAATAGATTCCCAAGAGGTTACAAAGTGTTACATATACAACACTCTTGAAATGACAAAATTATAGAAATGGAAAATAGTTCATGGTTCTCAGGGGTTGGGGATTAGGCAGAGTGTTGGTGCAGGCAGGACAGATGTGACTGTAACAGAGTATCAGGAGGGATCCTAGGCATGATGAGGACATTCTGTATCTTGACAGTATCAGTGTCAATATCCTGGTTGTGATGCCGTGTGGTGGTTTTTGTGCGATATGACCTCGGGGGAAATGAGGCAAGGTGCACAGGAGATCCCTCTCAACCGTTTCTTATAATTGCCTGTGATTATCTCAAAATAAAAAGTTTAATTAAAAATCATAATTTGTGTCCCTTTTCTACTGTTGAAATAAATGTTCAAAATGTTAAATAACATTTTTGAATTCTGGAAGCCCATCAGTGTAGGTCAGTTGCCCAAGACAACAAGAAAAGAACTCTTTTCAAGAAAAGTAGTATTCTCAGAAGCAAAATGCTAACAGAATATTGGGTTATTTGATTGTATTAATTTTTATTGTGCTGTGCTTTTCAGTGTGCCCATTCTATTATGTGTAATCTATCTTTATTTTTTTCCAGCCTTTTTCTCATGGTTCTCGTCATATCGGACATTATGGCTTTGGTAAGGTGTTATCGGATATGCAGTATAAATAAGATTGAGAAGTTAAGTGCCAATTTAATTTAATCAAGAGAGATCTGGATGCATTTCTGTGCATGAAATCTTTAGATATTAAGTTATAAGTGCTGGCATAATTTGCACATATAGAGTACTTTCCTTTTATATGACTTGTGCAGGAAGGGTGTTCTTCTGAAGATATCAGAAGTCTTCCTACTTGATTTACTTCAATCTGTCATTTTATACCTAGTCTTCCATGGTGTATTGTGTCTGAAATGAACCTTCCATAGAAGTTAACAGAAAAGGCTAACTGTAACACTAGATTTAGGTAACATCATTTTCCTGCTTCCGATGGTGATTATTTAAACCCTTCTCTCAGAGTGAGAAAAGGGAGGAAGGGAAGGAAGGAAGGAAAGAAGCATTAGAGCTTTTCAAGTGGGAAGATGTCACCAAGTTGAAGGCTCTCATAGTGAGTTCTGGGTAAAGAGCATGTAGGTGGGCCTCCCGTATGGCATGTATTCACAAAAAGGTCCTCCTTTTCGCCTGCAAGTTCAGGGGCTTCTCAAAACTGCCCTCAGGTTTGAAAACTCGATAGAAGGGCAAAACTCCCTGAAAACTGTTACATTCACAGTTATTACAGGAAAGATACGGATGGCAGTGAGCCAAGGGAAGAAGCTCAGAAGGCGGACGGAGTCCAGGAAGGGAGCTCCGGGCCTCTTGTCCTTACGGAGTCACTGGAGCGTCCACATGTGACGTGCACAGGGAGCCTGCTGACCAGGCTCATCTGGGCCCCCGCGTTAGCTTTGTAAAGGGCATCAACCACGTTTTGTTCCCGTGGCTGACCCTTAGCATCCAGCCCTTCTAGAGGTGGGACTGACACCACATGACCAAAGCCCCCAAGATAAAAGTGGCCAGTGGCTAAGGCCACAGGCAAAACACACCCATCAGGTGTGACGTCCCGTGGGCCTACATGTCATCCCAAGTAACTGAAGGCAAAGGCCAGGATTCTCTTTGGGTCAAGCTGATTCTTCACTATACAACATCCTGTGCTAGAACTGATTAGAGACACCAAGACAGGTAACTTCCTAATCAGATTCCCAGTCAGTGGATTTAGAGGAGAGAGTTTTTGTGTTCTGTTGAACTGGATACCCAGTGTATTTCTGAAATTGATTACACATCATAATGGCCAAGACAAATCAGCTTTCAGTTTCGCTCACAACGTGGCAAATAAGCAAGACATGTTACCAGAAGGGAATTTAATTTCTGATTAATTTTATAAAGAGTCAGATTGCCTAATTTAGCTGACAGCCGTTTGTGGCCTGGCTTCTGCCTGCTTGCCCTGCGTCACCTCCCCGTGTTTTCTCCACACCAGCCTCACGCAGGCCCTGCCACACTCTGCCCGCACTCTTGGCATTTATACAGGTTCCTCCCTCTCGCAGGAAATACTTCTCCTCTGATGTCCTCAGAGTCCTCTCTCATCTGACTCTTATCTTTTACTTAGATTTGTGGACTTTTTCTTGGGACAGGCTTCCGTTAGACTCCTCATATGTACCCCTTCCTCTGTGCTCCCGTAATTGTGCTTTCCATGATAATGCTCTTCTCACACACAGTCACACACACACACACACGATAGTTGGATTGAATTATTCACTGGATTATACAGCTCCTGCAAGATAATTTATTTCTAGGACCTCTCACAGTGATTAGCGCATAATACACTGCCAGTAAAATATTTGTTGATAAATGAATGATAATGGCTTTTTTTTCACTGAGGTCTTTGGTATTAGTGTCTTTTATTAAAGTTGGTTATCTTTGGTATTAGTGTCTTTTATTAAAGTCGGTTATCTTTGGGGTTATCTTTAGCCCTACCTGGCTAGCTCATTCGGTAGAGCCTGTGACTCTCAATCTCAGGGTCATGAGTTCAAGCCCCACACTGGGCATAGAGCTTACTGAAAAAGATTAAGTTAGTTATCTTTATTTCTAGTTATTCATAAATGTCAGCTTTAATGTTCATTTGACTGAATGGTAATGCTACACCCTGCTCTCAGGCTATTGCTCGTTTTAGTCCAAGCAAAAATTCCTGGAAAGGGCAGATTCTACTAGATTCTAGTCAGATAATGGTTATGAGAGGTCAGAAATCTGAAACCCATAATCCTAAAACATTGTTTTTCAGCTGAATCAAAATACCTTTGTTTTTGATGGAGCCGTATTTTGTTTTCTCTTGCAGCATTTTTTCTTCTTGGTCAAGGATTATGGCAGCTGGCTTGATATTGGAACAAGGTGCAGTATATATTCACGTAGCAATTCTTAAGAGTACAGTAAAAAATAAGTAAACAACTTGATACCTTAGTAGAAGGTGCCAATTTGAGTTTTGAGGTAAGCATAACAGGTAGCAATTATTTTAAGCCTTTGGAAGTGAGACCCGTCTCTCCAGTTCTTGGCATTAGCACGTTAGCAAGCGTTTTCTTGGGACAGTGTGGGGATAGATGGATCCCTGGAGAGCGGGGAAGGTAAAGGGAAACTGCTTGAATCTGAGCAGGGTTTTCAGAGAAGGTCCCTCCCAGTCTGCGTGTTCTCCCAATCTGGCAGTCTCTTCAGAGAAATGACCCTAGTCGGCTGCAGTGTGTTATTTCAAGTATAATCTGAACTTGGTTCAGTCTGTTTTTTCTTTGTTGTGATTTGACTGTGAACGATTGCTCTAATCTGTTACATTTCTTCTCTTTGAGAAAAATAAAATGGGTTGGTCTTCCTGCCTTTTTATTTTCAAATGCACTTGGAGACAGGATACATTTTTATAGACTGGTTCTTTTTCTTTAATGTTTATGTGATTTGAGAGAGAGAGTGTAAGCACGAGTTGGGGAGGGACAGAGAAGTGGGAGGAGAAAGAGAATCCCAAGCAGGCCCCACGCTGTCAGCGCAGAGCCCAACGTGGGGCTCAACCCCACAAACTGTGAGCATGACCTGAGCCGAGATTAAGAGCAAGCTGACTGAGCCCCCAGGCGTCCGTAGACTGATTCTGTTCAGTTCAGTCACCATTCATTCAGCGCTTGCATTGCCGGGAGCTGTGTGGGTCTGGGGAAGCCTGTGTTAGACCTTCTCCCCTCTCTTCCTGCCTCTGAGGCAGCTCGCTCCTGGTGCAGCCTCATTATTCACAGACACGCTTGCCTCCCTGCCTATGTGATTTGAATCTCTTTCATTCGATGTGTGCCAGGCACATCAAAGATACTCCCTGGACCATTTTGTGTCCACTGCTCTTCAGCTTGAATGCTTAGGGAACATTTCGGTGTCTTCTCTCCAGCCCCCTGATTTCAAAGTGTCCAGACAAGATAATGCGTCATAGCATAGGCTTGAGGTCAAGGCGACTAGGATTGAACAGTTTCTGTCGCATTTTAGCTGAGAGACCATGGGCAAGAGACTTGATCTCTCTCATCTCTCCTCCGCCTCGTGTAGTCTGAATGTATTACTCCATGGAGGGAATTTAGCACAGTGTCCGGGGTCTAAAACGCGTCAGTAAAGGCAACTCTTATTATTGATGTTATTCTGTAGTTCTGTTTTTTATCCTTCAGAGTACTTCCTGTGTTTGACATACTTCCCTTTACTTTCCAAAGTTTCACTAATTAGTTTTCATTTTAGACGTACGCCAGAATTTTGTTTGGAACGTATTCTTGTAAAATAAAGTATTTTTGTTTGAGACCCTTTATGTTTTGTTTTAGAACGAGAGAGAATGCGCATGCAAGCAGGGGGAGAGGGGCAGAGGGAGAGAGAGAAGCTCAAGCAGGCGCCATGCTCAGCACAGAGCCCGGTGCAGAGCTCAGTCGCACAGCCCTGGGACCTGAGTCCAAATCAAGAGTCGGACACTCAACCAACTGAGCCACCCAGGCACTCCTTTTTATCTTATTTTTAATTGTGGTAAAATATAGATCATAAAACTTACCATCTTAATGTGTTTTAAGTGTGCAGTTCAGCAGCGTGAAGTAGACTCACACTGTTGTGCAATGACCACCATCATCCATCCCCAGCACGGGGTCAGGGTGGGCCTGACCACAGAAGAGAATGTGGGAACTTTGGGGTGATGGAAAAGTTACCTTTTTTTTTAACTTTTAAAAAATGTTTTTATTTATTTTTGAGAGAGAGAAAGAGAGACAGCGGGGGCAGGGGAGGGTCAGAGAGAGAGGGAGACACAGAATCCAAAGCAGGCTCCAGGCTCTGAGCTAGCTGTGAGCACAGAGCCTGATGTGGGGCTCAAACCCATGAACTGTGAGATCATGACCTGAGCTGAAGTTGGACACTCAACCGACTGAGTTACCCAGGTGCCCCCAAAAGTTCTGTATCTTAAGAGTGATGATGGTCACCTGGGTGCAATTAGCACTTCTCTTACTGACACTTAAAATGGTTCCATATAAATTGTACCTTGAAATTGACTCAGAAGGAAAAAGAAGAAAAACTGGCTAATAGAAAACACATCTAAAATTGAAATGAGTGGGTTATCGTATAATTAGGCTCAGTTCTCCTCTTTCCTAGCAGGGACTGACTATATAATGTTTTAAATGGATGTATCCATAAATAGCAACATAGAGATTCATGTTCAGGAAGTAAAACCCCAGAAGACCTAAAAAGAGAAGTGACTAGTTAACCATCTAACTCCGGTTCAGGTCATGATCGTCCAGTTTGTGGGTTCAAGCCCCACGTCAGGCTCTGTGCTGACAGCTTGGAGCCTGGAGCCTGCTTCAGATTTTGTGTCTCACTGTCCATCTGCCTTTCCCCACTCACACTTGGTCTCTCTCTCTCTCAAAAATAAATAAACATTAAAAAATTTAAAAAGAAAGGAAAGAAAGGAGAAACATGGGGCAGAAACCACATGGAATACCCTCACCTCTCTTTGAGATCTTATTGTCATTTCATTTAGCTCATGAGCGTGAGGAATGTCATACTTGGAAGGGGTGAATGTCCCTAGATACATCAATGCTAATGACCCTCTGTCAAGTTGGGGTTTGGGAGCCGGTATTGGGGCCCCAACGGAGTAAGCCTGTTTCCAGAGTAGAGAGAGGCCGAGACTTACCCACAGGTCAGCGCATGGCCATGTACGGCAGCGCAGCGGCCGCATGCCCAGCGGTTGGTTATTTGAGATCAGATCCTGAAAGACCTAGTGAAGGCAGTTTGGAGACCTGGGAATCGGTTTACATGAGGTAAAAGGCAAAATAAGGCAGAAGTTTGAACTTGAGTAGAAGATCCAAGATGTCAGTCAGAGGATTGCCCCCAGTCACACCTCGGCCACAGATACCAACATCTGTGCCGTGCGGCAGTGTTTATGGTGTCTGCTGACACGCTGTTTCATGTGATCTTTCCCACAACGCTGTCAAATCGATATTTTCCAGTCGCTGTATTTACTCTCTTCATTTTAGAGACGAGGACATTGTGGTACTGCAGAGGCCATGACTTATGTGGCTTGTAAAGATGGTTGCACAGGTCCGGAGGACAGTACTTGACTAGCCACGCCCGAAGTGTGCCCACCACCCTTGCCGCCCAGAGCCTTTGTTTTGTAACTCTGCTGCACTCTTCTAAAAGTGGCTTTGTGTGTGATCCTGTTTGTGATTGTTGCAAAGGATCCGTTCACTGCAGAGTTTTGAATACTGTACATTTAGGACTTAAAGGGGAAAGAAATATCGATGAGGAGGCAATGAGCCAAAAGTAGTTGAGTGTGTCCTTTGATGCACAGAAGGTTTTAATTTTTCCGTAGTCCAGTTTGTCTAGTTTTGTTCCCTGTGCTTGCTTGATCTTTTTTAAAGAGGCCTTGAGCCATTGTAAGACCTGTACTTAACATCTAGCATGACGTCCTTCCTGGCACTTGCATGGTACCTCCAGGCCTATTTCCTGCATTCCTTTGCACAACCATCATGGGAATGAAGTGTTCCTCAGAGCACAAAACAAGTGCAGAAAGAGAGACTATAGATGCGTAAGACAAACACTGAGCATCAGTCACACCCAGGGAAACAGAATGGCGCATTAACCCCGGCAGGTCGGGGCCGCTTTGCCGACCCCCACCCACTCTGCAGGACTAGCCATGAGGAAAGGGGATTAACTCCGTGTTTCATACTATAATTTCCTTACCCTGTTTATTAAAATATTATATAAGTGATTAATGCCACACGGGGGAAACTATGCTGGAGGAATATTTTGTGCTAATCGTATTTCTTGTCACGGAGCTTTCCCTCGCACACCATGGCCACACCGGCAGGTTCGCCTGGACTGGTCCTGGTCTCTCTGTGGTCCCGGCATAATCTCTGCACCCTCATCGAGAGAGCACTGAACCCAGAGGATGGAAAGGTGATAAAGGCAGAGGCAGTACGTTAGGTTAAACCGCACTCCATCTCAGTGCCCGTGCTTTGCTTAGTCTCACAGAGCTAACTCCCTTCGGTGAGATGGGGCGCTTGCCCCGAGAGACTTCTGGAAGGCGGGTGTGATAGGACACTTCAGAGCTCGGGTCTCCCACTTAGGCTGAAGGCAGTGAACACTCCTTCAGAAGCTCCCCACACTCTCCCCTGGTCACCCCTTGCTCTGCTCTGCGTGTCTTGTGTCTTATTATAACCTCCAAACCCTGCCCTCGTAAGGAAGGAAGGTGGTGGCAGGGGGATTGGGGGGTGGAAGGGGTTGGGATGGAGAAACAGGCTGAAATCTGAGTCAGAGAAATGAGGCTTTCTGATGGAATGACCCGGACTGATTCTGTTGTGCAGCTGCTCCCGTTGACGAGTTAGGATTCTGTGATCTTCCCTTCGCACCCTGTGCAGCGGTGGCGGCTCGCACGGCCTCGGTGAGCTGTGTGTGCGGGCCTGGGGGCAGCGGTGGTTCATGCCCCTTCATCGGCGTCCGATTTGGTGCCAAGAAAAGGCTTGGACAATGGCTGGGAAATAGGCTTCAAGATTCAAAGCTAAAGCACCTTGCTGTCAGGTTCACATATCCAAACCTCATTACTGCACTTTTTTCCTGCATTGTTTGTGATAATGTTGCTTTTTAAGGTTTGGGTTTCTAATGAATCCTGTGTGAACGTGTACATCAAAGGCTGAGCTGTTTCGTACCGTGTTGCAGATATTACTAGACTTATTGGCAGTGTTTCCTTAACAAGACCCAGAGTTATTTGAATTGTGCTCCTGCGGTGTTTTCCCTTTGTGACTAATTTTACTTCTAAACTCCTTTTTATTAGTAATACAGTTAATAACTTCGGCTGTAACATGCCTGTTATACACAGGGATGGAATGTTGCCCTTTTGTCCTTACTAACTGATTGCTTTATGAACACAGAAAAGGTGAGACTGTGCCCCCGAACTCTCAGGAGGACTGGGCTGCACGTGTCCCTAATGGTCGTAGTGTCAGCCTGGTGATCGCAGCGGGTTTTCAAAGTAGATTTGCACAATTGCTCAGCAATTAGTTTCAGGTTAAAAAACAAGTACTAGTTTCTTTAAAAATAAAGATTGTAGGGACACCTGGGTGACTCAGTTGGCTAAGCGTCCGACTCTTGATTTTGGCTCAGGTCATGATCTCTCAGTTCGTGAGTTTGAGCCCTGCACCGGTATTCTCTCTCTGCCCCTTTCTCTCTCCCTCTCTCCCAAAATCAATAAAAATTTTAAAAACCTGAAAAAACAAGTAAGGATTATATCGGGACACCTGAGGGGCTCCGGTGATTTAAGTGCCTGACTCTTGATTTTGGCTCAGGTTGTGATCTCGCAGGTCATGAGCTCAAGCTCCACATCAGGCTCTGGACCTACGGTGTGAAGCGTGCCTGTGACTCTGTCTGCCTCTCTCGCAAAATAAATAAACTTAAAAACCGTAAAGATTGTGTGATTTGGGCATGAGACAGTGTTTGGATTGATGGGTAGAGGCCAGTATGTTTCAGAATGCGTCTTCCGAGCAGATTTTATCAGAATTCAGTTGAGAGTCTCCCAGGATGCATGGCAGCCGCTGTCGTCCACAGAGCCTGGGGCTGGAAACACAGCGGCTCTCTGGAGACCTTGTGGCATCAGGGGCTCTGTTTTTTTTTTTTTTAATGTTTGTTTATTATTTTTGTGAGAAAGAGAGACAGAGTGTGAGCAGGGGAAGGAGACACAGGAGTGTGAGAGAGAAGGAGACACAGAATCTGAAGCAGGCTCCGGGCTCTGAGCTGTCAGCACAGAGCCCCACGCGGGGCTTGAACTCATGAACGGTGAGATCATGACCTGAGCTGAAGTCGGATGCTCAACCGACTAAGCCACCCAGGCGCCCCATCAGGGGTTCTTTAAAGAGCCATGTGGAAAAGATGCTGCCCAGGCCATAAAACCAAGCTAGGCTGACAGAGCTACCATTTGTATTTTCTTCTTTTGATCTTTTATACTGAGTCTTCATTCATAGCAGGTACTGCCTTTTATATGGTGTACTGAAAGAAGTGCGTTTTTTAAAACTAGAGAAAAAGCTCTTTGAGGTAATTTTCATAACTATAAATGCATATTTACATTTATGTTCTAAGTATATTTGGTGTGAAGTGAATAGAGTCAGCATCATCAGTTTATTGGTTTGATTTGATAGTGGTGTTCACTGGAATTATTTCCTGCATGCACTGGTGTTATACTTTATTAAAATACAGATGACAGATGCCTGAGTGGCTCAGTCGGTTAAGCATCCAACTTTGGCTAAGGTCATGAACTCTCAGTTCATGAGTTCAAGCCCTGTGTCAGGCTCTGTGCAGACAGCTCAGAGCCTGGAGCCTGCTTCGGATTCTGTGTCTCCCTCTCTTTCTGTCCCTTTCCAGCTTGCACTCTTTCTCTCTCTTTCAAAAATAAATAAAAACATTCAATTTTTTTTAAACACAGATGACAACTAAAGTATCATTTCTCTTTAGATATAATGGTAACTTTTCATTATGTTCAATACTATTTGAATATCCTAAGTGTCATTAATAAGTGCAATAAAATACCTTTACTTTTATAGTGAACACTAAGCTTTATTAGAATCAGAGATTCTCAAACTTGTCTTCTCCAGTCCATCCAGCAGGTCTGACCTGCTTCTACTGCCCGTTACCCTGATTGAAAAGTACAGTCAGCCTTTTATCTGCCACCCCGTGCACAGGCTGCAGGGGCCTTCCTGGTGACCATGCAGCCTCTCCACACAGACCCCTGCCTCTCCACCGTCGCACACGCACACGTCGACAACTGCTGATTTAAATGATGTCCCAATGGTCAAGGGGAGAGAGTGGGAGCTGAATGCTTCTTTAACTCCGGCGTGCGGAGATGACCCAAGCCCTGGAATTCCTATGGCTCAGTTCCATGAAGGTTAAGTGTATGACTTCGGCTCAGGTCATGATCTTGTGGTTCATGGGTTCGAGCCCCGCATCAGGTTCTGTGTCTCCCTCTCTCTCTGCTCCTCCTCCACTCATGCTCTGTCTCTCTCTGTCTCAAAAACAAATAAACTATATAAAAATTTTTTAATTAAAAAAGTGATAAAAGGTCTAAAAAAAGCAAAATCTGGGAGACAGTAACTTTACTTAGAGATTCATAGAGAAATGTGTCCTTTTTCCTTTGTTTAGATTCGTTGACTAAAATATTTACTTCCCTGAATTTGAATTTGGGTAACATTTGGGTGGGGTGGGGGCGCTGCTGGTAGTTGTGTTGAAGTGCTTCTAACTTCCGTCAGCGCTGAGCTCTAAAATGACAAACCACGTCACCTGGGGACAATTGGGAGTCTGTGGATGTTACTCAGAGGGAGCAGGAATTAGAGGTGGAAAATTATCTATCTTTTTGAAAGCTGGATTTTGAAATTCAGTTTCTGTTGGTGACAAAGACGTGGGCACTGCAAATACCAATCAGACATTTCATAGCATATTGCAGTTGTTGGAGATAATCTCAAAATATTATTTATGGTCATCATTACTTCTGTAGCAAATTTGCTTTCTTAACATTTGATACCTGTTTCAAGATCATCGGGGTGCCTGGCTGGCTCAGTTCGAAGAACGTGTGACTCTTGGTCTCGGGGTGGTGAGTTGGGCGTAGAGAGTACTAAAAGTAAATCAGTAAATGAATTTAAAAACCATAATTGGCGTCTTTTGTAATTCTGTGTATTTTGTGTATACATTTAGAAACATTGTTTAGAGAGATCGCCTGCTCTCTCCCGTGTGCGCTGTGTCTGCCTGTAAGATGTTTCTTTCTCTCCTGCTGTAGCATCAGCCACTACGTGATTGTCATGTCCATGACCATCGTTCTGGTGTTTCTCAATGGCCTGGCCCACCTGCTCACGACCAAGAAACTCAAACTCTGTGGCAAACCCAAAAGCCACCTCATATGATGTTGCCCAACCCATCGTTCAACATCTGGATCCTGCTTCCCAGTCTCCTTTGACACTAAACTCTCATCAAGGATTCGATAGGAAAGTGTGCATTGATATGCAGCATCTCCTGCTCCTACAGAGGAGATTACCTGCGGAATTTGAGTTTACAGTTTATTTGGAATAAAGGAGCTTCTATTTTCTTGAGTTTCTGTACGTATGAAATAGTGGTTCTGACTGTGAAGAGCATCATAGACTTTCTCCATGTTCAGTTTCTTCCTTTAGCTCCGCTCCTCTCGCTGGGCCTTCCGAGCACCCGCAGCGGTCGCTCAGCACCCGCAGCCGTGGGTCAGCACCCGCAGCGCCGCGGACACCTCCGAGAGTGCGCTCCCTGCGGCAGGCGCTGCGCGCATCCTCCACCGGCGCAGGAGGCACCATAAATACTTATCAGCGCTCAGCCCCGGGTTTGCAAGGAGTGAGAACGCTGGAAGGAGAAGAGAATCGGGATCTGTTTCTTACCGAAGCCTCAGTAGAAACAACGTTGGCAGGAGTTTGCCGTCTTCCTTCCGTGTGCGACACCACCGTCTCTTAGTACTGTTTCGGGGGCTTTCACAGCACCAGCCAGGCGCAGGTTGACCTTCGCTGCTTCCCCCGCCCCATTTCTGGATTCCCACTGAAATTTCTGGAGATAGAAAGGTTGAAAATACTTGGTATATGTGTCTAATTCAGGGAAAAAAATTTTAAAGGATTGATTTTTAGTTGTAGACTCAGTATCTGTTACCCCCATAGCTTTTAACACGTATGGTTTGAACAGAATTCTTTAAGTCCATGGTTAAACTTTCTGACAATATCATAGGAATCAGTGTTAAAATTGCTTATCTTTCTGGTTGAAAGATTCTAGCCCAAAGGCCTAGAGTCATCTCACTAAATTTAAATGTCCATTTGTAAACTAATTATAATGGACAAAATATCTTGAGAGTAATTTTTATTGGATTTTTCATAAAGTGACCTTTATATATTCCATT
The DNA here is from genome assembly GCF_006229205.1 of Suricata suricatta. NCBI lineage: Eukaryota > Metazoa > Chordata > Mammalia > Carnivora > Herpestidae > Suricata > Suricata suricatta. The sequence continues at coordinate 13,747,503 of NC_043713.1, forward strand.
GAGTTGGCCTTTTGCCCATCGTGTGGCAGGAGATTTTGGCTCATGCTAAGCTTTGCTAGTCTGAGCCCCATTTTTTTTTTAAATTGCTTTTGAATTAAATTGTAGCATAACTAATTCACATTAATGACAAAGAAGCCCTCTACAAAATACTATGTTTTTTAAATTGGCAGGTGAGTGAACAAATACAATTTAGAAGATTCAAAAATCAGTTTGGCAAAACACACTTTCCTCATTTCTGCTTACGATGAAGTGTGGTACTAATTCATTTGGGATAGTACTTCCTGGTGTGCCAGTGACAGCACTGTGTCCTACAAGAAGAGAAGGAGGTGTAGATTTCAGCGTAGGACCACGTGTCTGCCGTCTCTCATATAAAATCCTGCCGGACAACCGAGTGGCTGCTGTAACAGATGACAGTTTTGGCGGAGAAAGTGCCCCTGACCTTTCACATTGTCTCAGGACTTCTGGTCTTACCCTCCATCTTTTCCCAGACTGCCACACAGAGGAATGACTGAATATTTCATTAGGGCACTGTAGAAGGCGCTCGGTAATTTGCCTTTATTTTGCTCTCCGAAGCACATCTTGACGTTGTTCCGAGTCCCTGTGAGCTGACAAAGCCGGCAAAGCACTTGGAGCCTCAGCCTCACCTCGTCGCACTTTTATCTGGACCCGTCAGACTCATTTGGGAACAGAGTTTGCTAGACAGGCCTTTCCTGCTGTGCATCTTATCAAAGATCTTAAAGTGTTTTGAAATGCATATTTTTATATTGAATAACAGAGAAAAAATAAATCTTATTTAAATGTATTTCTGTGTAAGGCATTTACTTTTTCATTCCAACTGTTAATACCAGATTTCCAAATCAGACATAAGACATTTGCTGGTTAGCATTTGCTAAGATTAGGAATTGCTATAGGAATTAAAGGGGGCACATGAGGTAGAGAAAATACTGAACGAAAAAGCCAAGGTATGCCACGCGGACCATGACTAAACCTTCGAGGGTACTCTAAGGATTTAGGACACTAACTGCAATCTATCCATAACGAGCCAATGTTTTAATTCTCTGTGATATTATATTTAGTGTGCACGATTTAGAACACAGAATGCTTTTTTAGTGTTTAGGAAAATTATAAGTGCTAATATATTTCATCATAATCCCCTCAAAATGACCCAGCAATGACAGAGCTGGTCTACATACCTAGATAACCTATGTATCACTCACAATATTGCTTCTGATGAAAAACTCACTCCAAATTTCAGGCAGCTCTGATATTAGGTGTATGTCCATCATCCCCACCCCCCTACTTTTATAGTGTTTTCGTGCACTAGGGACTCCCTTGCTCCTCCACCTTTGATACAAACCTGTGCCATGAAAAATGTAATTTTTAATGGAGCTGGCCCAGGGGCGGGGTGGTGGGGGGGAGTTCGGGGGGACTGTATCTAGGGGGGCACGAGCTCTGCAGGGTTCCAGCTCTCCTGGGGAGAACCTGGTGAGCTCCTATATCTACCCTAGTCACCGGCTGGTCACGGGGGCTGAAGAGAGTGAGCTAAATTGACTCAGTCATTAGAGCAGACACCCCATTGGGCAGTTCCAAAGACTCCTTTAAGGGACCCGAGAAAACCTGGTAATTTCTCACCTTTCCAGAATCTTTCTTTATATACTGACATTTTCTCATCCTCTGTAAGGTGCTGTGATGTGGGATTGTTATGGTATATCTTCATCACTATGGTAACATGTAGCATTTTCACATTTCTGCACCAGCATGGTATGTGAGAAAGGTAGACAAGATTTCTGCACTTAATACAGAATAACTCCTGTAACAAGGGCGCTTACAGATCTCCTGAGAGACACAGACAGATCACAACTGGTTTTCAACTCAAACTGCAGTTATGTATTTGCCACATAACATTTCTCAAAGTATGTCCCTTAGAACATCAGTTACTTAGGATACAAACAGATGTCATAATAAAAAGTGTTCCCTGACCAAACATATTTGAGAAGCACTTAGTCAAACAAAGTTAAACAGGCGTATTTATTGTAGTACTTAGGGAATTTAACTTGATCTATGCATTATGAAGAGAGAAAGATTGTAGTATTCCAGCAGTTTCCACTTGCTTGGCTGCAGACCCTACCTTAAAGTCTCCCTTCAACTGGTGAGCATACTTTAGAAATATTGTCATATACTTTCACACTTAAAACCTCAACTTGTCACACTGTTTTGGGGTTTTATATGTTTAATTGAACGTTTTCCTGAGAAGATTTTAACTCTTAACGTGGGAAAATTTTTAAATGTACTAGCAATTTGGGATGCCTGGGTGGCTCAGTCGGTTAAGAATGCGACTCTAGATTTCAGCTCAGGTCATGATTTCATGGGTTCATGAGTTTGAGCCCTGCGTTGGGCTTTGTGCTAGCAGTGTGGAGGCTGCTTGGGATTCTCTTCTCTCCTCTCTCTGCCCCTCCCCTGCTTGTGCTCACTCTCTCAAAATAAGTACATTTAAAAAGTGTACTAGAAATTTTACCTGCCTCTGTATAAATTATGCCTATTGATGATTTAGTCTTTCATAGGTGAGCCTTCAGTAGTACCAGATGGCCTCCGGTTCGTCACAGATCATCAGACAGCCCTGAGAGAATTTGGACCAAATCTTTATACCTTATACTATATAGCCTTTAACAGAAAAATAAATTCACAGCAAATATTGGCTGACTTTCTTGTGATTTGCCTATAGAAGGTGATTACTTGTTAAAGTTTTATGCCTTCCTTGGTGTTTCTGTTTTATTTCTCTCTTGCCCTGTTTTCTCTCTTCTCTATTCATGTCACTCCTCTCTCTCTCAGCCATGTTAGAGCCTGGTATGTATACAAATAACGAGTTTTCTTCAGGCGTCCGTTCCCATCAGTCTTCTGTGCAGGGTAGATACGGTGTGAGCGTGTGGTGCTCGGCTGTGTGCAGGTCTGCTTGGGCCTTCTTTCCCCTGGGGCAACTGTGTCTCCATTGCTGACTGTGTACCCCTGGCAGGAGCCGAATGGTTTTTTTATGACTTTTCCCTCACCATAGTTGACAAATTTATAGATGCACATCTGACCCACGCTGGGCCAATCAGAGTTCTTTGCAAGATTTTCAAGCTAGAAAGGAGAGAAAATGTCCAAGATGCAAAGTTCAGGAGCTATTGATGGCGAGGCTGGATTGAGATACTCCAGATACCTTCCAATAGGTCACCTTCCATCACATGCTTATCTGACCAAAAGAGGGATTATTTTTACTATGATTTCTAAGGACGGTGGATAAGGACGAGCCCAAAGCTCCACTTAAAATGTTGATCTTTCTGTATTCTTCTTACCTCATGCTTCCCAGATTGGAAATCAGTGGGACAGAATGGTTCCGTGATGCTCGTCACAGGCCTCTGCAGCACCGCCATTGGCTGCCCAACTTCCCCTGTTCCAACCATCCTGGACCCCTTCCCATTCCTTTCCAAAATAAGTTTGTATGTCCTGTGACTTGCATCCAAGAGCATCAATTGTTGTGCATGCCTTGAATGTGTTTGTAAATGTATCTCTTCAATGTTTAGTGCAATTTCTAATTATGGCTTTTTAAAAACTTTATAAAACTTACAAAGTGCCAGGCACTGCCTAAATGATTTACAAATACTGAATTATTTAATCCTCATAACAACCCTGTGAAGGAGGTATTATACCATTTTACAGATGGGAAAACTGAAACACAGAGTGATTTATACAAAGATCCCACAACTAGTAGAAGACTGGTTGGCTTTGCTTTTACATTTTCAACAGACAGTTCCTGCCAAAATGTATCCCCGAATCTGCAGAGGAGCACTTGTAGATTTTTGCTTCTGAAAGCACAGTCACTGTGCCCAAGCAGGAGATATGAAAACTAGACTGCAGTTGTGTGTCCACAATCAAGTGTAAACAGCACAATTAAGAAAGCACACTTAAAAAAAAAAAAGAAAACACACTTTTGAAGGTGCCTACACGTCTGTATTTGGCATGTGGCATGCTTGCACCAGATTCTTAACATCCGAGGCATATGCCAGCTGCCTTCCAAATGGCATATAAAGCAAAAGGAGCAAGTGTCCTCGCTTTTGTTTAATTAGCATTAGAATGAGAAAGGAAATATTTGCTGACTATTTTCAAGCACATGAAGTCTTGTAAAGACCTGGAAGTCCAGAGTATGCTTAGTGTAGTGGGTTGAATTGTGGCAGCTGGAAAAATATGTCCACACCGTAACCCTCGGGACCTGTGAATGTGACCTTATTTAGACAAACGGTCATTGCAAAGGATTTTGCGATGAAATCACCCAGGATTATCTGGGGGGGGTCTTAAGTCCAATAGCAGGTGTCCCTTGTGAGGGAAGAGATGAAGTGAAGATAGAGGCAGTGATGCAGCCACAAGGCAAGAAAGGCCAGGAGCCACCGGAAGCGGGGAGAGGCCAGGAAGGATCTTCCCTTCGGGCCTTCAGAAGGAGAGCTGCCTGCCCAGCCACCTTGATTTACAACTTCCGGCCTCCAGAACAGTGAGAGAATACATTTTCATTGCTTTAGGCCACCCTGTTGGCGATCACTGGCTATGGCACCCCTAGGAAATGAATATATATGGGGAATTTAGCTTTACAGAATCAGACTGAATCACAGCCGTTGCATGGCTAACTCATAAAATGTACTGGATCACGTGTTTGAGGACCACGGTTCACCCTAAAACGTGGATATAAAGATACCAGCACATAAACCTAGGGGTGGAGTTAATTACTCTTCAATGTCAAGATTGCTCATGATTTTTTTCTGGAACAGTTCAGCCGTATTTTTCTAGAAGTAGTAAAGAGATCCTTAGACTTTCCATTTCCCGTCAATATTTACACATCTGGATTCAGTTAAAACCAGAAAGTTGAAAGCTTGCTGTAAATTTAGTCGTCTTTCAGGCCTTTGCCCTCGGGCTTACTGGAGAAGAGCCTTCACCCTCCTCAATGCCGCGCGTCCGTGACCTAGTCCAGAATGCAGGGGGGAATTTTCCCACAGGAGCCCTGCACACAAATCCTCGCCATCTGGATCCAGATTTGGCGTGAACTCAACATGCCACCACAGGCCCCATGACGGGGCCTGGCACCATCACGGGAACGTCCCCTGGACCTTAGAGCCGAGCCTTCAAGTGACATTTCCTTTGTTAAGCCAGGAGTTTTGTGTAATGTTGACTGCCATTCCAGTTTATAAGATCTCATCTCATGTCAGTCCGATGGTTGGAGCTGCTGTTCCTAATGGTTCCAGGGCCTCAGAGCCCGACCACACTCACTGGGGTCTGAGATGGGAGAGAACTAGGTGAGGCCCGTTAGCCATGCCCTGGATCTCTGCATCGAGAACCTGTGTGGCCAGAGGTTTACTGGTTCCTTTGTTTTACGTGGGGGCCCTGCTCGTCCATGCAGCGGACAGAGCTGGTGTGGCCTGGGTGGCGTTAAGAGTTTGGCCTGGTGCAGCGAAGCAGGATGCGTGTGACCCTGCCGCGGCGTCAGGGGCCGTTCCCGCAGGGGCTGGTCAGGGTCTCCTGCCGAGGACTGCCCGCTCGCTCACCTCATTCCTGGTGACCCAACGCCCTGCCCTTACTGTTGCTTTTCTGATCGGCAGTTGCAGGCTCTGGCCTTGCTCCTGAACCGATCCCGGGCTGTAGCGGGCACCAGGACTAACTGCCCTCTTCTTTTAGTCATCAAATTCAGCTTTTTCAGGGTGAGCCAGTTCACCCAACTGTCAGCAGAGCAAAATCGTTCTCCTTCAAGAAAAGTTTTTCATCCTTTCATGCATCTCTCTGCCCGACCATTCTTCCACACCCAGCACCCCTGGATCTCCCCACCGAAAGCCTTCCTTGAGTCCTTGTGGGTCAGTTCTGGGGTTGGGTGAAAGAATCTGAGATGGCTAAGTCCCAATACTGACTTTACAGTCTCATTCGCAGGCTTTGCAGCTGGACAGGAAAGCTAGCAGGAGTAAGATTTAAAAAAAAAAAAAGGAGGGATCAAACGCATTCTTGGGATCGGTTTACCCAGAAAGGCAGAAAAAATGAAACGTGGTAGAAAGCCATGAGAAACATTGAACAAATGTGGGGCACCTGGGTGGCTGAGTGGGTTAAGCTTCCAACTCTTAATTTCAGTTCAAATCATGATCTCAAGGCTGATGAGATCGAGCCCCATGTTGGGCTCTACATTGACAGCTCAGAGCCTGATGGGGATTCTCTCACTCCCCCTCTCTTTCTGCCCCTTCCCTCTCCATATGCATGTGTTCTCTCTCTTTCTCTCAAAATAAATGGAAGGGAGGGAGGGAAGAAAAAAAGAAGGAAGGAAGGAAGGGATCTTCCATCAATACTTCTTACTGTCCCCTTCCTGTCCCAACCAGAATCGTGTTACTGCTTGGGAGAGCCCCAGGGAGGAAGACGTAGAAGACTCACGGTAGTGACTCACCAAGGTCACCAGCAACCTCCATATGGCCCCATCACTGACCTACCCAAGGCTGTGTGGTGCTTGAATTTTCCATAGTCTTTGCTTGTGGCCACCATTTTATAGCCTAAGTGTCTGTGCTGCATTTCACACGGAGACACGATGGCACTCATCTACTGATCTAAAGGACAAACACGTTGAATTGCTTTCGAGGAATCAGGGTGATGTTGCTATCTACGAAGACTTTTTTCCTCTTCCCTCTGACAGCAACTTCTTTACTTGGGAGGCAAACTCCAAACCTTGGCTCTGTTAGAGCCATATGCTAAGAAGCTAAGAAAACAGAATTGGGTGATTGCCATGCAAGAAACAGTAGCACATCTTACTTGGAAAACTCCAGCAAGTTTGATCCACACGAAAATGTAGATTATTTTCAAAATGACACTTTGTTCAGAGTTGTTATCCTTTACTGCACAGTGCTTTTCCGTTTGAATAATTAAAATCACAGTATGGACAAGAAGGAGGAGAAACTTGCTTCTAAAAGTTTAAGCAGAAAGTTCCTGAAAATTTGCCAAGAAGCCTATTTTTGCCAGTTATTGCCACCTAAACAATTGCATTTTTTTCGACTGAAATGTTTTCAAAGCCTTTTAATTTCTTCTGTTTCTTTGTAGAGTAGATGGTCAAAATGGCCTAAGCCTGTCAAGAAGGTTTGGCTCATTGTGTCAGAGTTGCTGACACCTTGGAAGGAAGGATGAATGGCTCAGGATAAAGCCAGCGGGGCGCCCCTGGTACCTCGCTGCTCTTGTAGGTTTCCGCTGTAACTGGCATGCAAGGAAAGACCTCCCCCAGGAGGGTCAGGTATATGAGGGCATGAAACTCCTTACAACTGTCAGACATTCTTATCCTCATCACTGTTACGAGGGGCAGTGGGGGAGAGAGTTGGAAGTGAATTTGCCCGGATCTGTCGGTGGATCATAGAATCCAGTGCTAGCCACAGCCCGGCTGCACGAGCGCACAGTGTTAGCAAGGATATTGGAATTTAATATGTGCTGTAGGGGGCGGGGGCAGAAGTACATTTAAATAAAAGTAAGTATCATCTTGGTGTCTTTTTAAAAGCTTGTCCCTCAGGGGACAACTCCTTCCCGAGCCACCCTGATTTGCACATTGGCAGTTGTTCTGGTTTCGCACTTGGTCTGTGATGACAAGTGTCACCTCCTTCCTTCTCTGACAACTTGTGATGCATCTGTCAGGTCCCCAGAGCAGATCCACTCTGGGGTGTCTTTTCACAGGATGGCGCTGGAGGAAAGTGTGTTGCGTACATTGTGAAGTAATAACAGGCATCAGACTTCATGTTATGGTTCTTACCCAAGACATTTTTACACTAGATTACTCTCCAGTTTGAAAGGTTCGGCTTTTTAAGGGGGCCTGCAGGCTGCTATTTTTCTTGGCTCTTCTGTCTGTATCAGTATCATTTGTCTTTGGTTAGTTCTTGGGGCGGTGGAGTCTGTACTAATCAGACACAGAATGAGACTTTTCACTTGCTTTTGAAATTCAGGGGGAGCTAAGGGTATGCCATTCTTTAGAGTTTAGAGTCCTTTATCTGCCCAGATCTTTTGATTTTCTGCCTACTTTATTTATTTTTTGAGAAAGACAGTGAGTGGGGCAGGGGCAGAGTAAAAGGGGGAGACAGAGAGAGAATCCTAAGCAGGCTCTGCACTATGAGAACCAAGCCCGATGCGGGACTCAAATTCACAAACTGTGAGATCATGACCTGAGCTGAAACCAAGAATTGGGTGCTGGTTTTCTGCCTACTTTTAAGTGATCTCTTGAAAAGGGATAAAATAGCATTAAACTCTATTCTGTCATTTACATCTCAATATTCACATTTTTGGAACTGAGAATACAATTTGTCACATGTCCCAGACTCATGTTGGCTCCAGTACTGGCTCCGTCCTGCAGCATCTTGGATGCCCCTCACGGAGTCTTGTCCTAAGATGAGGAGCCTGGTATTTAGCCAGGGACTCCAGGGGACCCCCACTCCGCAGCTATCTGGGACTCTTGCATGCCTCCCTTCTCTGTGCACCTTGCCCTGCACTTTACGACTGTCTTACTAGTCCAAACTTCCGATGTCTTTCTCTTCAGCTCAGCAAGACCCCTGCACTCTGCTCGTCTTCCTCCTTGTGACATAGTCTAGAAAGTGCCTGCAGAAAGGGTATCATGGGACTCATCTCAGGGATCATAGACTGGTGCTGCTAACTTCTGAACACCGTAATTCTATATATTTTGTCTAGTGTTACGGTTGTTTACCAGTCCAGTACCAGTTAATCTGCCATGGCAGCAGCGGAAGCCCCCGTGTGCTGTAATGCGGAATTTCCTCTAGAAAGGCAGGTCAGGGAGGGTCCCCTAAGGAACAGAGGATGGCGAGGGCATCAAGTTGTGGAGCAGTGGGTCACCTGGCCTCCTGAATGGGGCCCTCTTTTGCCTCCTAACTGGTTCCTCTGAGATGAAGGGGGGGGGGGTGAAGGGTTATTTTGATACATTTAAGGACAATTTACTTTGTTTTTGGTTTTCAGCAAAATCATGAAGTTGAATGTGTCTAGAGCTAATTCCCAGTAAGTTCCCCTAGCTGTTCATATTCAGGATGCGGTATTTTTTTAACTATTTTCTGTTAGCCCAAAAAGTAAAAACCTTAATGTGGTTAATGAAATGTCTTGAAAGAGCTTTCAAATTTGAAAACGATGTCCATCTCCGGTGAAAAGGAGAATTAGGCCCTCCAATGCTAAAAACACCAGTTAGCACCAGGCTCTCGCTTTGTGTCAAGAGGTGAGTTGATCGGGTCCAGATACTCACGGTGCCCACTACAACTGCCACTCTGGGCCAGGCCCTCTCTCCTCTGGGCTGTGTGCGTGTGTTTTCTCCTATAAACCGAGGGGTTAGATTAGCTTCTTTCTGGCTTCAAGGCAACGAGGAGAAGAATTTCGTTCCATGTTCCTGGTTTCAGAATCAGTCTGGCAGATGTGGATTTGAACCTTAGACCTGCTCCCTCCGGAGCCCCAGTTCTCTCATCTCAAAACTTGCATTAATGTTGAGGTTATTATGGGGACAAGTGAAAGCAAGCCATGAACTTAGTCTGGGACCTGGCACAACGTGGAAGTCTGTGTTAGGCCACAAAAAAAGAAACGTGGAATAATGGGTGGTAAGTAGGCATTATCTGGCCTGTGGGTACCGCGTTGGTAGTTCTGCAAGTTGAGGCTGATGGCCATGTGCAGCCTTAGTGGATGTAAGGCTTAAAGAGGAAAGGAATAATTCCAAGCACTTAAAAAGTGAAGGCCGCAATGAGTTTTACACGTGTATGGATCCAATGGAATTGTTTCCCGAACATGTGCACAAGCGATTCCCTTGGGGCCGGGAAATGCAGCCAACAGCTGTTTCTATTTTGGTCTTCAACTCGCTCTCTCCCTCTGCCAGCCTCCGGGCTCCACTAGACCAGCTGGAGGTCCTCCTGGGGGACTTTGTTAAGCCTCCTTTCCTAGGGGAAGTAGGAACCCACTTAGCTTTCTCTGTACATTTTCAGAGATTCCTCTGTTCTTGACTTCATGTCCCAATGCCCATCACTTCCCAGATGGCTGGGGGCCGGTCCCTTAAGTTTTGAGTTATTGTCAAAGGCTCAGACTGCCCTTCTCTCACGGAGGAAAGGAATCAAGAGGGGAAAACAGGTAAACTTGAAACAGACTCTGTGGTTCACTGCTGACCCAGTATCAATGATCTTTCCCTTTTTTACTAACTCAACCTCACCTTTGTTCAGGGTGGCCTGATCAAACACAGACTCCATCTTTGTGATTAGGTGAAAGTCTGGTCGATGAGATGTACGAGCAAGTTGCCTGGTGAGGCCTTTGGGAATGCTCCTTATAAAGGGGTTGACTCAATAGTCACCTCCTGGAGGTGGAGGACTTTTCTTACGAACACGGCGCTAAAGGCCACGCTTGGTCTGAAAGTGAAGGAGCAGGGCCAGAAGCAGGGCAGGTTCCTGGCTGCCGGACCAGCCCTGGATGACCACCCTGGACTCCCTCTGTATCAGTAATGAAACCCCTGCTTTATTTAAGCCACTGTTCAGTTGGTTTTTCTGTTATTTTTGGTATGCAAGCTTACGTGATTCTCCGAGAAGTGTGAAAGTGAGGTAAGTATTTGTTTCTATACGTGGAAAAAGTGATAAACTCTTGGGCCTCGGAGGCGTGCAAGCACAGGCTTAATGGTCAGGACACAGGGATGCCTGGGAGGCCTCTGGGAAGGGGTGAGTAGAATTTGTCAGAAGAGCAGAACGTTAACCTGTAAAGAAAATCATTTGAGGGGTGCCTGGCTGGCTTAGTTTGTAGAGCACTCAGCTCTCGATCTCGGGATTGTGAGTTCAAGCTCCACACTGGGTGTAAAATAAAATAAGTCAAAATTTTTTAAAAATCATTTGAGATAAAGGTGGCTTCTGGCACCTCAAAGTGAGATTTTAATAACTGTAATAATTATTTAATTAATAAATAGTTTATTATTTGAGCACTTAAGCAAGCTACAATTTATGTATGTGACGTATTTCTGCTTCCCACATTTTTTAAATGAAGATTTAAAAAGAAACTTGTAAAAATAAACCTGCCAATTTAGGAAACAATTGTCATGCAGTGTATTAGGTACACCTTAATTTAAAAAGGGATTGTTTCGGGGCACCGGGTGGCTCAGTCAGTTAAGCGTCTGCCTCTCGATTTTGGCTCAAGTGGTGATCTCAGGGTTCTGGGCTAGAGCCCCATGTCGGGCTCTGTTCTGGCAGCATGAAGCCTGCTTGGGATTCTCCAGCCCCCTCTATCTCTGTCCCTGCCCCACTCACACGTGTGCTTGCTCTCTCTCTTTCTCAAAATAAATAAACTTACAAAGATGGATTGTTTCAGGTCTACTCTTATGGGACTTTAATTAGTCACGACAAGTTCAACACATGTTTATCTTGATTCCTTACTGGAATCTCACTAAAATTAAAGAAATAAAAACATAGAAACCCACAAAGACAAAGAGAGGATAAGAGGTGAGAGAGGCAGGCAAGAGAAGTTGAGAAGTTTTTACAGAAGATGGAGAATGGATGAACGAGAAGGGAAATTAGTGGAGGAGAAAAACAAAAATCAGGGCCTGCGGCCTACGGCTCACATACTTAGTGAACTAGTATAAGCTTCCTGCCTACGGCTGGGAAGGAGACAAGAATGTCTGATACAGACTTTTCTACTTCTATTCAACGCTGTATTGGAGGTACAATGAAACTTAAAATAATACCATTTACAATAATAATGCAAAACATCAAATGCCTAGGAACAGACCTGTTAGAAGGTTCTTTTTAATTGTTTTACAAAAACTATATAATATCATTAAAGAATACGGAAATAAATGGAAGGAATTACCATGTCTGTGGTTTGGAAGAGAGACCAAAGAGACAATGTTGGAAAGTTGTAATTCTTCCCAAATTAATTTATAGGTTCAGTGCAATTCCAATCAAAATCCCAGCAGGTCATGTTGTGGAAACCGGCAAGCTGATTCTAAACTTACACAGAAATGCAAAGGGTCACAGCGGTGTAGAAACTGGCAGATTTATTCTAAAATCACAATTACTATGACGTTGGAATAAGATGAATCCATCTAGTAGAAGAAAAGAGCAGACTATTCAGGAATACACTCACAAATAAAAGGACCCTGAGAGCAGGGCGAGAAAGGCAAGTTTTCAGTATAAATGGCGTGTGTTAATTGGATATCCATATGCAAATAGAGTGTATCTTGATTCATACTTCACACCATATTTAAAAAGGCGGTTCCAAGTACATTGTAGGGAAAGGAAAGCCACAATGCTAGGAGATAAGATAGGCACAAAAGTCATTATATAAGAAAATATTGTTGTTTTGGATTTACATTAAAGTTAAGAACTTCTAAGGGCGCCTGTCAGGCTCAGGACATGCAACTCTTGATCTCTAAGCCCCACGTGGGGCTTGAACTCCATTATGTTAGCCAAATGGGAAGCTAAAAAGTCAGAAGAGATAACTTGCAATACACACAATTGGCCGCGGGCTTATATCAAGAACATACCAACTCCACGAGGAAAAGGGCACAAGGTAGTTAACAAGAGATGTTAACGCTGATGTTAAATAACTTCTTCAGAGACAGCGATATACAGTAGTCTCCCTTGATCCGCAGTTCCGGGCTTTCGGGGGTCTCGGTTATCCGGACAGCCGCCCCCAGAAGCAGCTTGCCGGCCTCTGACGCAGCGTCAGAATGCGTCAGAACGTGGATGATAGACTGACGCTAAGTCTCACGTGACGTCATTCTCCTCGCTCATCTCTCTGGCTGCTATCATCTCAGGTTGTCACAGGAAGAAGAAAGGTGAGTAGAGATGACCTTGAACAACACGGCGGGGGGGGGGGGGGGAGCCATCAGAGGTCCGCTGCTGTGCTGTCAAAACTCCACATGTAACTTAAAAAAAATTTTTTTTTAACGTTTAGTTATTTTTGAGAGAGAGACAGACGGGGT
>NC_043713.1:13760566-13764688 GCF_006229205.1 Suricata suricatta
AGAGAGAGAGGGAAACACAATCTGAAGCAGGCTCCGGGCTCTGAGCTGTCAGCACAGAGCCTGAAGTGGGGCTCGAACTCACAAGTTGTGAGATCGTGACCTGAGCTGAAGCTGGACACCCAACCAACTGAGCCACCCAGGTGCCCCATCCACATGTAACGTTTGACTCCCCAAAATTTAACTCCTAACAGATTACTGTTAAGCGGAAGCCTTACCGAGAACACAGTCAGTTTAAACGTTTTGTATGTTACCTGTATTATATACTGTATTTGTATAAGCAGGCTAGAGAAAAGGAAATGTTAAATCAAGGAGAAAATACATGGACAGTATTGTACTCTATTTATAAAAGATAAAATCCACATATAAGTTTGACCCCGTAAGTTCAAACCTGTGTTTTTCTTTTTCTTTTAATGTTTATTTCTTCTTAGGGGAGAGAGAGAGAGAGAGAGAGAGAGAGAGAGAGAGAGAGAGAACATGGGGGAGGGACAGAGAGAGAGGGAGACACAGAATCTGAAGCAGGCTCCAGACTCTGAGCTGTCAGCACAGAGCCTGAGTGGGACTTGAACTCACAGACCACAAAATCATGACCTGAAGTCAGTCGCTTAACCGACTGAGCCATCCAGCCGCCCCTATTATTCTCATTTTAAATGAGAGGAAACTGAGGCACAGGAGATTTAAGAAACTTGCCCAAGGTCATAAAGCTGCTTAGCCATACTGAGTAGATCAGTACTTAACTGTTGATCTGAGAACCTGCCATAAACTTTCTATAGGAGTAGTCAGGTGTCAATTAACTTGTTAAAAAAATTATTTACATAATGACGTGTAACACTGTTCATTAGGGTTCTCAGGGATGCAGAGTATACTCTCAAAATAGAATCCAAACTATATATGTTAACAAGCAATTCATATTATATGTATATAAATAAACTATAATAATATATTGCAGATGCGTAGAAAAGCACAAGCAGGCAATACACTAAGACAATAATAGTTATTTCCATTTGGTGGGATTAGAGCTGGTTTTATTTTCTTTTATAAACTATTTTATATTTTTCAATTTTCAATCATAATTTTACTGCAATGTTACTGTCATAAGAAAAAACATTAGAGAAAATCGTATATTGCCACAATTTCCAAATGCTGATTGAAAACTAAAAAATACAGGCTGTCTTCAGTCCTTGTGACCCACTCAGTGGTTCAGCTGTCTTTCAAAGCCAAAGTTTGGGCAAAAATTCTGTTTCTGAATGTCAAGGTTATTTCCACATTTAATCTCCTATTGGGACAGATTTCATCGATCTGATTTTCCATCTTCTGGGATGTGAAACGGCTAAGCCACTTCTTTTTGTTGCCTTTTGAGAATGCTGGTGGCCAGCGGGGGTGGGGGGGCATCATACGGGGCATCATACGGGGCGGGGGAAGGCACTTCCTGGGGGCAAGTGAGAATGTCAGAGCAACAGGCACTTGAAAATCAATGCCATTGTTCAATCTGTGGACAAAAGACTTCCTGCATGAATTTGAGATTGATGACTGATGGCCCGAGAAGTGGGGAGGTGGGCTGGGCAGTCAGTTCTGATCAGTAAGGTAAACTTTGGGGGCACCTGCGTGGTTTAGTCGGATAAGCTTCAGGATCTTGGCTTGGGGATCGAGCCCCAAGTCGGGCTTCTCACTGGATTGTGGAGCCTGCTTAGTATTCTCTCTCTCCCTCTGCCTGTCTCCTTTGCGCACGTGTGCCTGTGTGCATGCTCTGTCTCTCTCTCTTTCTCTCAAAAAAAAAAAAAAAGGTAAACTTAGGAGAAATGTTCTGAGATGGGAGAGTGATGCTGGGGAGCTCGGTTTGGGAGGGAAGGGGACAGGTCTGGGTAGACTCCAGGGTAGCAAGGTCATCCAGGGTGCTCCATAAAGGACCTGGAAGTGTCCGGTAGGCTCCTGGCAGTGCCCCTGAGAAACCCAGCATCAGACAGAGTCTGGCAGGGAAAAGGTGAAGGCGGTGTCAGGGCTGTAACATTTCAAGTTGAAAGGAGAAAATCTGTTATAAGATGGCCGACAGGACCCATAAGGAAATACCCTTCTGGGTTCTTCTTCCCACCCTGCTTGTCGCTCGCATTAATGAGGAATGCGGAAGTCACAGGCTGTAAATTTCTCCCTCTGCTGATGCTCTGGGCTCAGACCTCTGGAGAACCATCTCCTCCGGGCCCACCGGTGTAAAATAAACCTCCTCCCTTCCAAGATCTCCGAGTGCCGCTTGGTTCTTCCTCCCGGTGATCCAGATCACATTCCGCAATAAAATGAATTCAGCTGCAACTGGTGTGGAATTGATGGTACCAGGATGCAGACCGTTGCATTATGGACACAGCGGGGAATCTTGAGTCCATGAGACTTGGCCTTTCCCTGCTGGCGTGATATTGGCAGTCATGTGACCCCAATGCAGACCAATGACCTGAGATCATAGCCACCCATCCCCCAGCTCTGTTCTTCCCATCCCCCGTGCCTGCTGCCACCACCGTCCAAGGTGAGACTCCCACTGTCTTCCTCTTCTTCCTGTCCCCTCCCCTCTCTGGGCTCTGACTGTTCTGAGGCTTTTCAGAGTCTGTCTGGCTATTTGTTTTAACCACATTACGCATTTTCTTGGAACAAGCCTGCCTTTGAAAAAGGACAGGGAGAGGAGAAGGACAGATTGAGAAACGTGAAGGAAAAACTGTCCAAATTTGGCAAAAGCCAGGACGTGGCGAGAAATGCGAGTTAAAATGGCCCCGAGGTTTTTCTGTTAGATGAGTCCTGGGGGCGGCAGAAAGCCACAGGGTCATCCCAGGTTTGCTTCTTTCTGTTCTCACCTTGGTTAGGAGCGCTCAGGGCTCCTCCGTAGCTGCAGAGTCTGGTCTGTGGGCACAAGTGCTGGTGGTTGGCAAGAGTTTGGGCCTTTGGTAGAGAGAAGTTCTCTACAGAACTTTTCATACAGATGAACTACTTTCTTACTCACCTCCACTCACACACGGTGAAGTTTCTCAGGATTGCAGGTGGCAGTGTTTCAGGAAATAAATGACAAAACTAAGATTTATATGGCCTGCCCTGGAGCCTGGGTATTCTCCCTCTCCCCGAGTATGGGGGATCTACCAAACAAAGACTGGCAGGTGCTGGGCCTCGGCCCCCTGCCACAGTGTGCCATTTAAGGTGATTGAGCAAGTTAGCCCACACGGCATCCTAGAATGTCTGCTGTGGCTGAACCACCGAGGGAACAGGGAATTATTGTGCTCTTCTGTCTACATGTGTATGTGTGTGAAAGTTTCCAGGGTAGAAGGTTCAGATCTTCCCTTTGTGTCTGGTCAGATTGGAATATCAGACTGGCTGCAAGCACTTTGGAGGTGGGGCTTAGGGGAAGCTGAGTTGGAGCTGGCTTTGGTTTGGGTTTGGTGTCACATATGTGTGTTCTTTTGTAGTTTCTTTTGTGTGTGGTAGAGTTCTCTCTCCCTCTGGAGCAGGAATGGCTTTGAAAAATACTCCTACTGCCTGGAGTGCTGACCTACCTGGCATCCAGACACACAGGTGTGGCTCCGAAATCGAATCATGATATCAATGTATCTGTTCCGTGGCTCACAGCTCCAGTGCGTGAGAGCCAAAGAGAAGGTTTAGAAAGCAGTCCGTGCCAAATCCTTCTTATGGTCAGATGTGTAAAATAATACTGTCTTTTTGTAAAATCTGATTCTCTGATACCTTATCAAAATTGGAAGTTCTCTCCTATCAAGAATACAAGAGAATACAATTATACATGTACTGTATATTTTAAATCTTTAAAAAAAATAAGGATTGTTTGAAATCAAATTTAGAAGATTCTTCTTTGGTTAAAAAAAAAAAACGCTGATGTATTTATTTCGTATATTCATCACAAGGGCTCACCCAGAGACAGAAATGAAGGGAAGGACAGACTATCTCCAGAGAAGAAGGAAAGACAGTACAAGAAGAGAGGCTAGAGGGTCAGGGTTCTTGGCTGGAGACCTGCTTTGAGTAGGTTTCTTGTAGATATAGCTTTAAAAAAATTGTTTTGAAGTTTATTTATTTTGAGAGAGAGAGAGAAATAAAGCACATGAGCAAGGGAGGGGAAGAGAGAGAGGCAGAGGGGCAGAATCC
>NC_043713.1:13764788-13790900 GCF_006229205.1 Suricata suricatta
TCTCCAGAGAAGAAGGAAAGACAGTACAAGAAGAGAGGCTAGAGGGTCAGGGTTCTTGGCTGGAGACCTGCTTTGAGTAGGTTTCTTGTAGATATAGCTTTAAAAAAATTGTTTTGAAGTTTATTTATTTTGAGAGAGAGAGAGAAATAAAGCACATGAGCAAGGGAGGGGAAGAGAGAGAGGCAGAGGGGCAGAATCCCAAGCTGACCGCATGCTGTCCACACAGAGCCTTATGTGGGGCTCGAACTCAAATGATGAGATGACCTGAGCCAAAGTCAGCAGCTTGACGCCTAATCCACTGAGCCGCCCAGGCGCCCCTCTTGCAGATGCTTCTTAAAGGCTGTGGGGGTTTTTCCAGAGCCCGGCAGCTGTGTGTTCAAAGGGCTATCACTGTTGGCTTCTCCCAGCAGGCTCTGTATGGACAGTGGGATGGTCCTTTAGGATATTGAGGCAGATGTTACCCTGGGTGTCCACACTGGGGTCGTAGCTGGGCGTGAGGCACTTGACCGTGGGGGCATTGTAAAGATAGCTCCCAGGGAGCTCCAGAGAGGGCTTCTACCTCACGTCTTCATGTACTACGCCAGCTGCTCCGCGGATGATCCCCAACCGTGGTCTGATCCAGGGAAATCCCTTTGTCACCAGACATCATGAGGGTGATCAGCTCCTGCTTGTCCTACTTGCCCATGGGGCCCCGGCTGGTGACCCCGCTTGGGCTCAGCAACGTTGCGGGTGGCAGTGACACTGGCCGTGGCTGGGTCGCAGTTCTGGGAGGCCATCCCGGTGACACCAGCAGGGAGACATAAACCCAAGAGCATGACTACAGCCCAAACTTAGAAGATTCTCTTTCTGTGGAGCCCAGACTTCCAACAGGATCACAAACACTGAAGAAACCTGTTTGTGAATACACTGATTTTATGCATTTCATGCATACAAATTAAAAATAATTTAAAAACTGAGATCAGTCAGCCTAGAAGGAAGAATGATTATTTTTCTATTTTCCCTTTAGAAAATAATAATATCAAATCATTGTAATATGAAGAGCTGATCAAAAAGTAAGCAGCCAGAAATGTATGGATAGAAGTGTTATAGGGGTATTCCAACAGTGAAATAATTTAAAATATGACTTATTCATTAATAATTAATAATTACCAGCTTTTAAAAATTGTAGTTTGATGTAACCTCTTTTCCCATTCCCAGTGGCCAGTCCTGCCTAGCTTCCTTCACTGATTCCTCCTTTTCTCTCTGATTTCCAAACTTTGGAGAGCCCCAGGGCTCCGTTCTTAGAGGTTTCCCTGTCTGGATTCATGCCCCAGGCCTCTGGGTAGTCAGGGTTTAACCTGAGAAGCACAACCACAATGGAATTGGGGTCTATTGTTGGAATAAGACCTTATATAATTGGGAAGGAAGGTCTGCAATGGGGCAGGAAGAGATTGGAGCAGAATTCGTGACTAGGAAGCACAAGGGTGAGGGACCAGAGTTGGGACTTCCAGAGACACACCCACCTGCTACCGTGGGATCACAGCAGAGAGATGGAGAAGTCTATGGAAGGCCGTTGTCTCTGAGTCTGGTGGTGGGCTTGGGGCTGCTCTTGGCCAAGAGGACCACCAATTGGGAAGAGGAGCTGGATGCAGAGTGGGGAGAAGAGCATGAGCTGGACCATCAGGACCTAAGTGTCTGTCTCCGTCCGCATCTAATCAAACGCCCCTCACTTCCACCTCCCAGTTTCATGCACATCTCTTTTTTGGTCAGTGCTAATCTGGAACCATACAAGAAAAACGATTCTGGGGTAGAGTTCTGTTGGCCAAGTGAACACAGTTCAAAAGCATGTGCTAGGTAATCTCACTTTGTCTTGTGGCTTTTATTCCATCCATGTTCTGATGATTCACAAATTTATAATCCTTGTCCAGTCGTCTCTGGAATCCAGATTTATGTCTAACTCCCTCCTTAAATTACAACTTAGATATTTAATAGACATTTCAAACAACATATAAGAAAAATGAGCTCCTAACCTGCTTCCCTGAACCTGTTCTTTCCAGAATCTTCCTCTGAGGAAGAGTCCAGATGCTCTGGCCAAAAATCTCAGAATTGTCCTTTACTCCTCTCTGCCCCAGCCAACAAGTAATTGACCAGAAAATCCCATTGGCTGTTCCTTCAAGAAATATCCGTGACTTACTACTTCTATTGTAGGCTGGAAAATTGCCCCCCTTCCAAGAGATTCATATCCTAATCCCTAGAATCTGTGACTGTTACCCAAAATGGCTTTCAAAGGGGGGACTGGAGCATTGATCAATGATCCTGAAATGGGGAGATCATCCACGTGAGACCTACATATAAACACATGTGAACTTAAGGAGGAGACAGGGAGATTTGGGATCTCCCCCAGAGGAGACGGGGGCTGTGAAGATAGAGCAGAGCTTAGAAGAGGCCACCTTGGGGACTGGAAGGATGTGGCCACAGGTCAAGGAAAGACACAGCTACCAGAAGCTCTCCGAGGCCAGAACGCACAGCCTTGCTCACACCTAGACTGTGGTCCAGGGATGCTGATTTTGGATTTCTGCACTCCAGAACTGAGAGAGGATTAGTTCCTGTTGTCTTCAGCACCCAGTCTGTGATAATTTGTCATGGCAGCCACCAAATCAATTCAGCATTTCCTCTCTGACAGCCATGCTGCAGAGTGCCACCAGAGTGCCCGGATTCTCCCAGTAGCCTCCTGTCTACCTGACCTCTCTGCTTCTACCCTCGCCCCCTCACTATGGTCTAGTCTCAGCACAGCAGCCAGAGTGTACCTTTAAAAATGTAATTCAGATCGCGTCACTCATTATTCGAGACCCTTCTGTTGTTTCCCTTCTCAGACAGAGTACAATACACGATTTTCATAACCAACATACAGAGCTCTGTTTAACTCGGGCCCTTTTTACCTGTCTGACTTTATCTCGGACATTCCACTTTCATACTATTAGCTTCCTTGATGTTCCCTGAGCATACAAAATGTGTCCCTACCTTGGGACTTTTGCATTTGCTCTTCCATCTGCTTAGATTGACCTGCTGCCTCCCACAGCCACCTGGCTTACTTCTTCACTTGATAGATGAGACCTTCTCTGTCCACTCTTTTAAAAATACCAGCCGTCCAGGGGCACCTGCGTGGCTCAGTCGGTTAAGCATCCGACTTCGGCTCAGGTTGTGATCACAGGGTTCGGGGGTATGGGCCCCACATCGGGCTCTGTGCTGGTGGCTTAGAACCTGGAGCCTGCTTCACATTCTGTGTCTCCCTCTGTCTCTCTGCCCCTCCCCCCACTTACATTCTGTCTGTCTCCCTCAAAAATAAACATTATAAAAATAAAAAATAGCCATCCACCCTCACTCACTCTCACATTGTAATGCTTTTCCTTTCTTACTTCATTCACAGCCATATGAGAGTCTGGCATACGTATTCTTGCTTAGTTGTTTAATTCTTCACCCTCCCCCATTAGAATGTAAGCTCTGTGAGGGCAGGGATTATCTGTTTTTTATTTGTTTGTTTGTTTTACCAATGTTGTATCCCCAATACCTAGGAAGGCTCTCGATACTGATAGGATTTATTGAAGGAATGAATTATCCAAGAATGCTAAGTTAGTTTTATATATTACAAACATTTAACCTCATTAAAAGTTCTTCCACTGAATTGTAATAAACAATCACCCAACTCATTCCTTGGCCTCATTCATATTCTCTGGAGATGGGAATGCTTCCACTTCTCCAAATGTCACTCCAGTCAGCAACTGACCCGCAGTTGGGTCCAGTTGTAGTGTAAGGAATGGAACTACCGTGCATTCTGGAAAGGAAGGCCTTCCCTCTATGTCCGTGTCTCCCATATTCCCCGACTTTAAACTGAAAGGAAGGGCTTAGGTGGGAACTCGGTATTCCTTTAAGGGGTTTTCCCAATCCAACAGTCTGATCCCGGCTTGGGTTGAATAAGCACCATGCAGCGCATCCATCCGTCTAGGCTAATCCTTCCTCCCCCAGTCACTTCCTGTCACAGCAACCACTTTCAAAATTAAACTCCAATTCTAAAACAAATGAAGCCCAGGCAGGAAGGGGGGATGAATCACAGCATATGGGAACAGTTTTGTTTGAAAGCATGATCAGCATTCTTTGCAAACAAGCTGTGACCATATGTGGCGGGGTGGGTATAGACTGAGTTTTAAAATACAAGTGATAAACTATAATGAGTGTCAGAGTTAGCAAGCTCATTAATGATTGGCTTGGTGGTAGGAAGTGATAGCTTGGAAGAAAGCCCTCTCTCTTTCTCTCTCTAAGGAGATATATCCGTACCTTTTTCTATATTGGAAGATTGCAAAGAGGTGGCCTGTAGTGAGTTAAAATTTTTGCCATGTATTTGTAGAGAAGCTATAGACAATTTCTTGGCTAAAACCAAGGTCACTTGAATTCAAATTTATTGATACACCAACCGAAGTTATTTGTAGAACCAGATCTATCTCCTCTCGGTCCTCATCCCTAAGGAAGAGAGAAAAGAGATGTAAAAGATGTATATGTGTTTCTTCTATTGATTGATTATTTTAATAAATATTTTTGAGTTCTGACCAAAAGCTTAGGCACAGTGTTAAGCCCTAGCGATCTGATGAGGAGGAAAGATCCTGAGTATTATGTGGTAAGCAAAAGTCATCACAGCTCCTGCCTTCATAGAGCTTACAGTCCAGAGGGAATGTAGTAATCAAATAATCACACAAACAAATGAAAAATAACAACTGTGGTTTGTGTTACCAAAGAGAACGGTGTGGATTCTCTGAGAGACACCAATGGGAAGCCTGACCTGTTCTGAAGAGTCAGGAATGATGTTGACTTACAGCTGAGAGACAGGTTATTTAAGACGGGACAAGGGCATGCCCAGAATTCAGGGCAGAAAGGGTGATACCCACAATTGCCCTGGGACAGGTGGGGTCGCAGTGGATTCAAGGAGCTGTAACAAGTGCAGTGAAGGCCATGAACCTGGAGCTTGAAAGTGCGAAGTCCAGAGACAGAAAAAAAGAGGTAAGAAGGGGCCTGAGTACCCAGTGCCTTGTGGATTATGTTAAGGATTTTGATCTCACTCTCAAGGAGAAGCCATTGGGAAGGAGGTGGGGGCAGCTAATCAAGAACACAGCCCCCCTCCAAGCTCTCTCATACCCCTCCATTTTGGTTCACAATGTGCTGAAATGAGGTAGAAGGGGCAAGAAAAAAAGGTGAACCAGAACTTACTGATCTCCTCTCATAAGGCTTACAGTCTAGGAAGCAACATGGCTGATAAAGAGAGTCCATGAAGAAATACTTTCCATTTACATAATGTAACAAGAACAACATGGGCGCCTGTGAGATCAAATGACAGTGGTCCTATCCTTGGGCAGAACTAACTAGAAAACCTCAGGGAAGCTTTCTTCTGAAGGTTAAGTTGACTAAATATTATTAATATGATTATTGGTGGGGCGCCTGGGTGGCTCAGTTGGTTAAGCGTCCGACTTCAGCTCAGGTCTGATCTCACTGTTTGTGAGTTCAAGCCCCACATCAGGCTCTGTGCTGACAGCTCAGAGTTTGGCACCTGCTTCAGATTCTGTGTCTTTCCTCTCTCTCTGACCGTCCTACCCGCCCCCACACACACTCTGTGTATGTCTCTCTCAAAAAGAAACATTAAAAAAATTGTTTTTAATATGATTACTGGAGATTTCAATTCACCTTGTATCTTATAGTCCCAATCCCTATTTCATTAAGTGACCTTGATTTCATGCTTTCTCCCTCTGTATATAAGTGGCAGGGAGTAGATAGCAAGGCACTTGTGTTTCTGGAAAATGCAAAAGCCCGTTTATTCTGAGTGCCAACTCTGAGACATACATGGTGGTAAATGAAAAATAAACTATCAGATCATTGGGCAGCTCTATTTTGGTTCCGTCTATATATAATCCACCAGGAGGGTAGGAGTATTGATATTTCTAAATTAACACCCTTTTCCTTACTAAACCAATTACTTCCAACATGTTACAGTTCATCACCTCAAAATAGTTTTTTTTCCCCCCAATCAGTTGAAGACAGAAAATCCATAAGCAGTTTATCAGTGTGTGATGCTGTTTGCATTTCAGTGCTGCGTCCAATTTGGATTTTCATCATTCTTTGTACTCTTAGCCCAATCCCTTCACAAATTAATGTATTTGTGTGAAAACAAGCAGCAATTCTTGTTTATAAATGTAGCCTGGAAACTAGCCAGAGCATACTACTAGAATCTTCAGGCGTGGTTGATTGTTCCTGAAGATAGAGCTCAATATTGTGATTCTTCTAAATTGACCTAGCCCTTTCCTGAAACATACCAGCCCTGTGCCTACAATGGAATCGTGTGTGACAATCCACCAAGAACTACTGAGCACAGTTTGAATTCTATCTGAACCACTTCCGTGTCTGTTTAATACACTTGATAATTCTGATTTAATTCCCTATCAATCATTTAATAGTCTATATCTTGGACAAGTTACTTAAATTCTCCGAGTTTCCCTCTTTTCTTTAGTTAAGTGGGAATAATGATATCTGCTTTGCCCTTTTGGTCTAGCTGTGAAATTAAATGAAAAAATGTTTGTGATTATTCTTTGTAAACTCAGTACTTATGTGTAGGATGCCATTATTACCACACGTGGTAGAATTGCATCACTGACCCCTAATTCTTCACCCCTTCCTGTAATTAAGCCCTTTGACATGTGAATTTGCAAGGCCTTTTCTAAGGAGGGAGGCTCAGGGTCCCTGCCTCTTGACTTTAGTTTGGATATATTACTTGCTTTGGCCCCTAGACTATGGTAAAAGTGACAGTGTGCAGTTCTGAGCCTAGGTCTAACGAGGCCAAGTATGTTTTGTGTGCTCTGCCAGTTTCCACAGGAAGACACATCTCTGGTGCCAAGAAGAAGACGAGAGGCGTGTGGAGCAAGGCCACTCCCGTCTCGCTGCCCCAGCTCAGCCCGGCCTGGACCAGCGGATGCCCAGCTGACCCGCAGATACATGGGTAAGTCCAGCCCAGGTCAGCAGAACACACAGCCAAACCAGGTGAACTAAATAAATGTGTATTATTATGTAGCACTGAAGTTTTGATGTCATTTAAAAAAATATCTTTAACACTATTTATTTTTGAGAGAGAGAGAGACAGAGAGCAAGCCGGGGAGGGGCAGAGAGAGATGGAGACACAGAATCTGAAGCAGGCTCCAGGCTCTGAGCTGTCAGCATAGAGCTTGATGCAGGGCTTGAACTCACAAACCGTGAGATCACGACCTGAGCCGAAGTCTGGTGCTTAACCATCTGAGCCACCCAGGTGCCCCTGATGTCATTTTTAATGTAGCATATTGTAGTCATAATGGACTGATATATCACCCATCAAACTATCCAGCTACTGAAGCATCCTTTGGTCCACTAAGACTATGGTGTCTTTTGGGAAAAAGACAAGAGATTTCAGTTTCCAATAGATTTTTCCTTCTCTCCCTTCTCTTTTCTGCTTTTCCTTCTCTTTGCTTAATTTCAAAAGTAAATTGTTCAAGAGTTGCAAACATGAAAATCTCCACATAGCACTACAAATAAATTTAATAAAGGACTCAATAGAAATCTAAGAAATAATGTTTTAGTGAAAATGTTTACTTCTAACTGGTATGTAGATGAGGAATCTGTTAAAATCACATGCTTTCTTGTTTATTGTCTGATTTATAAACAAGACTGGTCTACAAGTCTATGCAAAAGGTAGGGACAGGGCATGAAATCTCACTGAGAGCCTTAGTGTGTCACTAGCATCGGGAGTCTTTTAGGACACCTATAGGATGAGCTAACAATTCCTGTAACACACACGTTGCATATACACCGCACATAAGGCATAGTGTAAGGTCCTGGAGATATAAGGGAAATGAAATGCATATTACTCATAATACTGTATCTATTAATTCTCTAACACACTTTTTTGGTACTTTTTCACACGTTGAAATCGAGATGGTGTGTCATAGTTTAGTTGGTAGTGTTTTTCTTTTACTCTTTGTGGTACACGGGATAATGGGGCAGATTATACTTGATATCCTCTTAGAGCTGCGAAAATACAGAAGTTGCTATGACAACAGCACATATACTATTTCCGAGGACCAAAAAACAAGGAGGGACTACTTCTCCCAGCTAACCCAGAGGGAGACTTCACAGAGGAAGAAGCATCTATACGAGATGGGTTTCAACAAGAAAAAGTGCTAGAATCAAGACCACTCTAGGTCACTTGGCTCCTAAACGTTCTGTCAACAAGGGGTACTTTTATCGCCTATCTCTTCCCCTGTCCCACGTTGTTTGTACAATGATTTTGTCATTATAAACAAATTTACGTTTTTCAAGAGATACTTTACTTCTCAACATGGGAGCAAAAGCCATACATTACTGGTAATCAGAATTTCTAATCAGATGAGATCATCAGCATTCTCCTGCTGAGTTAGCATTTTTGGCCAAAAGCCAAGAAATTAAATATTTTAATTAGTCTCTGAAGTTATTATTCCAGGTAGCTTTAGTTTGTACTAGGATTTTTGAAATATTGACAGGAATTCATCCTAGATGGGAACGCCATCCTACATGAAAAATGCATCATAAGAAAATAATTGGACATGGAACTTACAGGTCGTGATCCTTAATATGGATTTCCTAATGCTTTGCACAAAAGAAGAAGGATTAGGAGAGATGACACAGGAAGTAAGAGAGGACCACCTCGCAGAGAGTCTTGAAGGTCATCCTTAGAAATTTAGACTTTTTTTGTAACTATCACTGAAAAAAAAATCATTAGCTTGAATATGAAAGGACAAATAGTATGAGTTTGGTTACCAGAATAGAAGCAGAAGAGCTCATCTATAGCATAGCCGCAGGAAGTCAATCCTGGATGACTAAATTCCTACCAAAACAGCACAGACATGCCGTCGCCTGTGTGTTCACCTGCAGTGCGCCACCTTCCAGCAAGTGGAGGAGTGTGTGAGCTGTGCCATCAGTTCTCTAGTCCTGACGTGAGGATTCTAAGCAGAGGATTGTGTAATAGTAAGAGCTTACCTCCTGGAATTCAGCCACCGCGGCGTGTGTTCCGATGCCACCGTGTCTTAGTTCTGGGGCTTCAGGTACCTTACTGAAGATCTTTGACCTTCAGTTTTCTTACTTACAAATGGAGAAAATGGTAGTATTAATATTAGAGGCTATCTGTAAGAATGACAGAATTTTTGTCAGTTGTCTGATGCTTAGTTGGCAAGACTTAACACTTAATCAGTGTCTCTTAGAACTTGCTTGGAAATCCAAATGTCAGAAGACTGTATGATGGCGTAGAACAATAAATCTAATCTTCTCTCTTCCCATCATCTCCAAAGATGCCAAACTGGCTGGTGATCAAAACCCTAAGGAGAAAACATATGCTTCAGACACCAGCCTTATCTTGGCAATGGTCTGCATTTAACTTGATGGTAAATAGGAGGTGACAGCCAAGCCTGGTGTGGAGGTTCCAGAAGGGTGGTGGTCTTAGAGGACGTTAGCGGAAGCTCACCTACTGCAAATAATGATCATCATAAATACATGAGGAGAGGGGGATAGAGGATTTTACAGAAGAAGGTTCTGGAATCCTTGGACAGAGTTGAAGTGAAGTGGGAAATAATGTTGATGGAATACATCCTGTTGGTGACGTTGGTGACAGGGCTGCTGTCACCACCTCCGTTCCACACTGTTTTTTAATGTTTTTATGTTTTATTTTATATTTAAGAGAGAGAGAGAGCTCGTGAGCAGGGAGGAGCAGAGAGAGAGAGAGGCACAGAATCCGAGCAGGCTCCAGGCTCCGAGCTGTCAGACCAGAGCCCAACACAGGGCTCAGACTCATGAACTGTGAGATCATGACCTGAACTGAAGTCAGACGCTCAACCCACTGAGCCACCCAGGCGGCCCCCCCCACCCCCCACATTTCTTTAGAAATTCCTTTTAATGAGCCATATCTGAAATTGGCACTGCAGAAAATATTTTCCCCACAAATGTACTTAAATATATGCTGAGCAGTAATAATTAAAGCTCATATTTGTCATGTTTGGAGTGTTCAGAGTGCTTTCACACTTCAGTTCCATATTTTTTGCAATGACCTTTTGAGGCAAGTGTGGTATTATTATCCCCTTTTCTCTGTGAGGAATCTAAAATGGTAAGTGGCACAGGAAACCTACCTCATGTTCATGGTTAGTAAGTGAAAAGACTACCTTGTGACTTAAAATTTGAGTCTCCTATGTCCTTGTCTTTATATGAAGATTCCTAACTATTTTCTCAGTGGACACTGATAGTCATGGTCCACCCCCTTTTTGGAGAACTTCCCCCCAACTTAATTATATTTTCTTATGCAACAGTTTGATGTCAGGCCTTGCCACTTCTAGGGTCATAAGAGACTAGCATTTGCTGCTTCATCCTGCATAGTTTTGGGAGGATGTTATGGAAAATTGGCAGCCTATCATTTCCTTCATCCGGTTTGAAACAGGCTTTCAGAAGATTGGAGACTTGAACTTATCTGTATAAGTGAGGCGAGGGTTGAATTACTAAACCCCTGGTTCAAGTAAGACTTCCTTTTTCTTTTCACACCTTAAGTCTGTCCACCTTCTAATCTTTTCTGAATAGGACATCAACTGTAAAGCAATGGATGCCCTTCCTTTTTCTTTCCGGGGTCAAATATAGTAAAATCCACTGTCCTTCAGAAGAAACAAAACCCTCTTCTCTGGGTCAGAGATGTTCACATTCCTTCCATGTTACTCAACATTTTACAGTCATTTTGAGGCATAAAGCACCTCCCTCCCCCCCCCATTTGAAACAGGAAATCACCTCTGAGAAATCCTTGGGTGAAGAAAAACAATGGAATGAAATCGATGTAAGACATCTCATGAGAGTTACACTAGCTTTTTGCAAAAACCCCAGTGTTCCCATCCTTTTACTAGTAGTTCCATTCATATATTAACAGCATTTTACTAGTAATTGTGCCAATGGTTGTTAAAATCGCCTCTTCTGCGGTTTCAAAAGGACTGACTTGGTTAGCTCTATAACAGACCATCCCCAAATTGACTGGCTTATAACAACATTCATTCATTTGCAGTTTGGGGCAGGCAAAGGAAGTACTTTGGGTGGTTCTACTCGCTCCCTGAGTCTCTCATGCAGCTGCAGTGGCTGGAGGCTTGAGTGGGGCAAGATTGTTCAAGATGGTTTTTGTGCAGAGTTGAAAAGTATCTCCCAAATTTCACATCTACCCAGAGCCTGAGAAAGTGATGTTATTTGGAAAAGGGTCTTTGCAGATGTAATTAGCTAAGATGAGACCGTGCTGGAGTAGAATGGGCCCCAATTCAGCATGGCCGGTGTCCTTACAGATAGAGGAAAAGAGGAAGAACACCATGTAACAAGAGAATCAGATGCTAGAGTGACCTCACCGTAAGCCCAGAAACACCGAGAATTGTTGGGAACCACCGGGAGCTGGAAGAAGCAAGGAGCCCACTCCCCCTCAGAACCTGCAGAAGGAACCAGCCTTGCCGACACACCTTGATTGTGGACTCGTAGCCTCCAGAAGAGTGAGAGAATACATTTCCTCTTGTTTTAAGTCACCCAGTATGTAACTGCATTACAGCAGTTCTAGGAAATGAGGAAGATTTACTTGCCCGGGCTAGGACAGCTGGAACTGCTGACTGACCAGTCCCCCTCCCTCCTCCCCTCCCCCTCCACCGTCTCCTCTCTCTGGGTCTCTCTGTCCAAGTGGTCTTTCCACCACAGTAGTTGGGCCTCTTTATGTAGAGGCGCCATGTTGCAAGAGTGGAAGTAGAA
Source organism: Suricata suricatta (assembly GCF_006229205.1). NCBI lineage: Eukaryota > Metazoa > Chordata > Mammalia > Carnivora > Herpestidae > Suricata > Suricata suricatta. The sequence goes on from NC_043713.1 coordinate 13,776,612, forward strand.
GCTGAGAGATCTCGTATGGACCGGGCCCACAGCCGTCACCGGCTTACGTCTGCCATGTTCTGTTGGTTAAGGCAAGAAGCAGAGCCTCTTCAGGTTCGGGAGGAGGAAACAGGCTCCATGTGTTGATGGAGGAGTGGTGGACATCCACAGGCGTGGAAGGACTTGTTGGTGTCTGTCTTTGGAGTCAGTCTCAAGGATTGTGGCCACTTGAGTTTGAGTGAGTGTTTTACTACATGACCTCTTAGTATAAGTTAACAAGACTTCTTTTTTCTTTAATTTTTTAAAATTTGTATTTTAGAGAGACAGAGCACAGGGGCTGGGAGGGGCAGAGAGACAGAAGGGGACAGAGGATCTGATGTGGGCTCCACGCTGACAGCAGCGGGCCTGTTATGGGGCTGGAACTCACAAACCATGAGATCGTGACCTGAGCTGGACTTGGATGCTCAACCAACTGAGCCACCCAGGCACTCGGCTTTACAAGAATTCTTAGACTGACAATCTTCTAAGCTTTCAAGTCATGTCTTTGAATGTCCGCCAACCTAAGCCTGTGTGTCGGCCTCTCCCAGCTGGGCAAGCGGAAGTCCAGGGTTCACGCAGCCCATGCTAAGGCTCTAGGATTCAGCATGCGGGTGGGTGCAGTTGCCCATGGGAAGCATACTGTGGCATTGCCTGTGGCAGAAATGACTGTTTCTGAAGTCAGTCCTGACCACAATACGCGCCATTCTCCAGACTAGAGTTGATAGGAGGACAGTGCCTTTCTGGAAAAGATCGTAAATTTTGACACAGTCAAGACAACGCATATGAACAGGTGAAATAGGAAAAGTAGCTTTAAGAATAAAAATCAACAGCTGAAGACTCGAGAGTATTAGAGACCACAGGTGTCAAACTTGAATTGTTTCGATTCTAAATCCCTGTACTTCCACCAGACACCACACAGTATTTTTCTGAAGTAGTGAAATGTCTGTGTAGTAGCTTAAAACATGGTAAAAACAAAACAAGCTATAGCTTCATGTTATTAAGAAATGGAATGATGTGGTAGAGTGATGTGATAGATGTGTCTTTCTCAGGCAACAGATTTTCCTCCTTAAAAATGTATCACTAACATCTGACACATACAAGAGAATATGTGGATTCCACATGTAAATAAGAATATACACTGTGGACCCGCCACCTAACTTAGGAACCGGAGCACTGGTAATATCGTTGCATCAGGCTTCTTGCCCTTCTCCATCTAGACGATCTCTAGCTGATTCTTAACCACAATTCTGAATTTTGTATTTATCGTGGCCTTGGGTATTAGGCAACTAGATTTTCAGGTTTTAATGAAAAGAGGGGTAAATCCAGCTTGGTGCCTAGTGAACTCTAAGACAGTTTTCTGGTTATTAGCATGTTAACTTTCCTGCATTTTGCATATCCTACAGAAGTGTGGCCGCGACGCCCATAGGATGGGCGGCCTCTAGAAGGGGCAGTGCTCTCATGAGAGATCACATATCATGGTGTCATGAGAGATCTCATGGATGCCGCTGGGACTGTGATGATGCCTCACAGTTACCACATGTAGTAGGTGCTTGCCTCTGGTCTCACGTGGCCACTGTGGGCCCAGGACACTTTCAAAGACCTTCTTTCTGCTCTTAAGTCGCATCTCTTTATCATTTTCTCCTTGGGTGTCCAGATCTGCTGTACTCCAACTCACATCTGTAGTTTCTGGAAGACTGGAGAGACTGAAGAGTCTCCGGCCAGAAAATGTGGCAGCCAGGGGGCTGTTCCAACAGAAGTGTGTGAAGTAATTTGCATAATCTGTTTTCCAAGAAAATTGCAGAAGCGTGGAAAAACTTTTTCGGGAATGTGCAAAAGGTAGAGAGTCCACCTGGGACATATTTGCTGTTGAGCTCCTTCAGGGGCGTATAAATGATGCAGATTCTGTTAGGAACACTTCCCTCGCAGACAAATACGTTTTTTTCCACTTGGAGAGTTTTTAATTTCATTTCCCTTTTATAAAAGCAAAATGATATGCACATGGGTTTTTGTTGTGCAGATTTAATAATAAAGTGCACTATTACCTCCTCTCCTATCCCCAGAACCATTTTCCAGAGTCATCCTCTTTCAATACTTTTCATTTCAAGGTCTTCTGGTGGCCACCTGAATATCCTTAAATAATATGCTACTTTATGACTTATCAGAAACATTTCATTCATCTCTGGTGAATTTTGATAGCATTCTATTTTTTCTAATGGCTGCAACTGCATACTCTTGGGTCTCTGAACTTATCACTGTCCCGCATTGAGGGACATGCATGCTGCCAAACACACCAGGTTTACTTCTGCCTCAGTTTCCTCATCCTTGCTGTTCCTGTTGCCTGGAATGCATTTCCTCCCGATTAGCACCCACCCCATTTGCTCTAGTCTTTACTTAAGAGTCGTTTTAAGAAGGCAGAGCTGGAGTTGAAATCCGGACCCTAACTAGCTCAGAGCCCCGCTCCTAATGTACTTACTCTGTACATCCTCCGTCAAGGTTGATAAGACTGCATTTTGGTCTGTACTTCCACCGAAATCTTCCATGAGTGGATTCTTCACGCTTGAAAACGAATACTCTGTTTTTGCACTGCAGATGGGGAGCACTGTCCTTCGCCGCTCCCACGTCATGACTTTTGTGCCAATCAGAGGAGACCGCTCCCAGCCACTGCCTTCCTTCGTGCCCGACTTGATTTCCCTTTCTGTCGCCAGAGGCTGGCGAGGCTGTCAGCAGTCAGAGGTGGCGTTTCCTGCACTGAAACGTCCAATGGCGGTCCCTCTCCTAGTCTCTTTGCAGTTACGGGTTTATGCCTTTATTGCCATGTGAGTGATGTCTCACGTGCGGTGGAAAGCGTGGCAGAAGCGGCAGAACGAGGGAGGGAAAGCAGATGCCAGCACTCAGTGACTCACCTTGAACCGGAAGCCCCAGCAAATAGAGTTTTGACATTTTATTTTCAATTTCATTTTAAAATGAAAATTTATTTTCATTTATTTCAAAATGAAAATTTACTTTCATTTATTTTAAAATGAAAAACTAGGGTGCCTGGGTGGCTCAGTCAGCTAAGCATCTGACTTCGCCTCAGGCCATGATCTCACAGTTTGTGAGTTCAAGTCCCGTGTCAGGTCAGCCTGAGCCCCACTTCAGGAGAGCCCCTCTCTCTATTTCCCTCTCCTTCTCTCTCTATCTCCCTCTTTCCCTCTCCCCCCTCATGGGATTCTCCCCCTCTCTCTGCTTCTTGCTCACACGTGTTCTCTCTCTCTCTCAAAAATATAAATAAATAAAAATAAAATGAGAATCTGGAACAAAAAAAGTAGGCGGAGACATTTATTGGAATGGCTCACCATGTGTCAGATGCTAGACTGTTATTTCTCCCGTATCAGCGAACTGTCTTCTTGTCCCCAAAGCGGGTGGGTGCAGTGATTCCTTCGTTATGGATGAGGACACTGAAGCTTACTTAGGAGGTGAAAGAACTAGCCCCGGATGACAGTCTGAGAGGCTAAAGGGTCTCACAACGGAATGAGAGGAAAATTTTAGAAGCTTGAAACCTTCTCTCTCACGGACCGTTTGGGGCCCTACACTGCTCTCTCACAGGGTGATTCAGATCAGAAGTCCCAGGATAGACACAGTCTGGCGACAGCTGGGCGCATGGACTCCTCGAGGAGAGACCCAGGCTTGGCTTCCAGCCACCTGGAGGACCCGTGGGCGAGCGTTCGTCCTCCCTCTGCGTCGTCACTCTGGACGGAGGCTGTGGGGCTGGTGTTTGCTATGAGGAAGGGATATATTCAGCTTTTATTTTTGAGGGGTAGAAAAAAGTAAATGATGGTAGAGTGTATTTTAAAAGTGATCACAATTGGTAGGAGACATCCGTGTACTTCCAAACCCCTATATTTTCTGCAATAATTACATAAAATGATTAATTTATACATCTTCAAAAGAAGTCTGAGGGTAACTAATGATATGCACACGGTTTAGTGTTCATTGGATTAGACTGCTGTTCAAATTTATATAAAATAGGGTAAAAGGGCTTGCAAACCCCTAAAATTAAAGCCAGGCTCTGCCATTCCCAATGATATTCTCAAAATTCCTAAATATAGCTTTGATGAAATTTGGGGGCATGGGGAAATATTCCCCAAACTGCCTGACATTTTATTTATTTATTTATTTATTTCCTTTTGTATTCAAGTATAATTAACATGCAATGCTGTATCAGGTGTACAATATAATGATCCAACAGTTCTACACATTTTTTCTGTGCTGATCAAGGTAAATGTACTCTTAACCCCCTTTATATATTTCACCTACCCCCCTACCCATCGCCCCGCTGGCCACCACCAGGTTGTTCTCTATATTTAACAGTCTGGAGTTTTTGTTTGTCTCTTTTTTTTTTATTTATTCATTTGTTTCTTAAATTGCACATGAGTGAAATCATATAGTAACTTATTTCAGTTAGCATTACACCCTCTAGGTCCATTCATGTTCTTGCAAATGGCAAGATTTCATTCTTTTTTCTGGCTGAGTAATATTCTATTGTATATATGTATCATATCTTCTTTGTCCATTCAACTGTTGATAGACAGTTGAGTTACTTCCATATCTTGGCTATTGTAAATAATGTTGCAATAAACATAGGAGTTCATATATCCTTTTGAATTAGTGTTTTCATTTCTTTGGGGTAGGTACCTAGTAGTGGAATTACTGGACCATATGGTAGTTCTATTTGTCATCTTTTGAGGAGCCTCCATCCTGCCAGATTACCTCTTTCTAGGACCGGTTAGGACAGGAGCAGTCTTGCCTGAGAATAGCTAGAACCATAGGAACAGAAACCGGTAGATTTCAAAAACCCTTTGGGCAGCTGCAGAATTATATTTTGTAGCAAACACATTAAAATAACTTCCAATCCATGTGTTGTGAGGAAAATGAATCACTTCTGTGCTGTCTTGAGAAATTCAAATTAAGTCATTTTTCAAAGGGAAAAGAAGTTGCGTAAATGCTAAGGTTGACCACTTCTGGATAAGCTCTGTTCCCAGGCAGACAAGGGTATTGGAATTACTTTAGGAAGGCTGTCAGCGTCTCCTTGTTTGGGTCTAAATGAACTCCTAATATGAAAATGTTCCTGAGTTAGACGTTGGCAGTCCCCTGCTTACAGATGGATTGAGTTCCCCAAATTGGATTCAAACCCAGTTGTTAGGAAATAAGAATACATTTTGCAGTAAAACAATGTTATACCTGATGGTTAGAGTCCCAGGCCAGCCCACAAAACTCTATTTAACTCCCAGTGTTCTAATAAGAGTATTATAGACCAGTGTTTTTCAAGTTGAAAGCCTCAGCCTATCAGTGGTCATAAAAGCAACTTAGTGAGTGGTGACATCCTTTTAAAAATAATGAAATAGAGGGGCGCGTGGGTGGCTCAGTCTGTTAAGCATCCAATTTCAGCTCAGGCCATGATCGCATAGCTTGTGGGTTTGAGCCCCGCATCAGGCTCTGTGCTGACAGCTCAGAGGCTGGTGCCTGCTTTGGATTCTGGTGTCTCAGTCTCTGCCCCTCCCCAACTCACACTTTGTCTCTCCCTCTCTCTCATTCTCTCTCTCTCTCTCTTAAAAATAAATAAACATTAAAAAAAATTAAAACATTACATAAAAATAATGAAATAGAATAGAATGGAAGCAGAAGGTGTCAGAGCACACTGCAGGAGATAAAAGTAGGGTTGTTTCATGGACCTCCTGTTTCAGGTATGTGTGTAGTGCACATCTGTACACTGGGTAACAATGCACATGTGTGTTTTACTGTGGTCTAAGTCTGAAGAAAATTCAAGTAGCATTGCAATAAGCCGTGTCTCCCTTTAGGACATGTTCAGAATCACAAGTTTGGGTGTCAAGCTTACATTTCTGCAGAACCCTTGGATTTCAAGTGACTTAAATGAACTCCTGTCAAGCAGGTGATGGCTTGTAGCAGTGTGGAGATGCGTGCGCATAGCTCCTGGATGGGATGCTGGGGTCCCTGGAGAGGAGAGGACGAGATGGAGTCATGTATGCTGATGGGGTGGGATGTTATGACTGGTATTCCCAGGTGGGAGTTGACAAGTTTTTTTGTGCTACTTGTGAGCTAAAAATGGTTTCTACACTTTTAAAAAATTGTTACAGAAAGAAGAAGAAAATGTGACAGAAACCATATGCAGCCAGCAAAGCCTAAAATATTAATGATCTAGCCCTTTCCAGAAAAAGTGCGCAGAATCCTTTGTGCTAGCGAAGCAAGGAGCTAGTAATTGTGAGGACTCTGAATGGAGTAAGAATAACCGAAGTGCGCTCTGAGTACCAAGCCAGAGGATAAGGATGTATCTTCACCTAGCGTAACTACAAAGGATCAAGAATGAGGACAAACCTTAAAGTTCTCAGTGAGAGAAGATGGAGTTCCTTAGAAGTGACTGTCAGACTGACAGCCAACTACTCATTAGCCAAGAAAGAACAGAAGCAAAGTATTAGAAAAAATGCTTAGCTCGAGTTTTATGCCAGTTCGGTTCTCTTCTAAGACGGAGGGTCAAATCACTGGTCTTAGTAATATTTTCTTTGAGTCTGTGCCAGAGTCAAAGCAAAAATAAACAAATGGGATGCTCCCAAACTAACAAGCTTTGGCCTGGTGAAGGAGACCTCGGTAAAGGCAAAGGACAACCTACTGAATGGATGAAGACGTTTACAAGTGATATATCCAATAAGGGGTTAATATCCAACATATATAAAGAACTACTATACCTCAATACACACACACACACACACACACCACAATCTGATTAAAAAATGGGCAGAGTAGCACTTGGGTGGCACAGTTGGTTAAGTGTCCAACTTCAGCTCAGCTCACGATCTCACAGTTCATGAGTCTGAGCTCCGCATCGGGCTCTGTGCTGACAGCTCAGAGCCTGGAACCTATTTCAGATTCTGTGTCTTCCTCTCTCTATGTCCCTCCCCCAGTTGCACTCTGTTTCTCTCTCTCTCTCTCAAAAATAAACATTAAAAATTTTTTTAATGGGCAGAGGACTTGTTGGATAGACATTTTTCCAAAGAAGGCATCCAGAAGGCCAACATATGAAAAGATGCTCAACATATGAAAAGATACTCAACATATGAAAAGATGCTCAACATCACTCATCATCAGGGAAATGCAAATCAAAACCACAATAAGATGTCATCTCACATCAGTTAGAATAGCTATTACTAAAAAGACAAGAAATAACAAGTGTTGGCAAGGATGTGGAATAATGAGAACCCTTGTGCACTATTGGTGGGAATGTAAATTTGTGCAGCCACTGTGGAAAACAGTATGGACATTCCTTAAAATATTAAAAATAGGACTGCCATGTGGCCCAGCATTTCCACTTCTGAGAATTTATCTAAATAAAACAAAAACACTAATTCAGAAAGATACATGCACTTCTCTGCTCATTGCAGCATTATTTACAGTAGCCAAGATATGGAAGCAAATTAAGTGTCCATCAATAGATGAATGGATAAAGATGTGAGGTAGGTGTGTGTGTGTGTGTGTGTGTGTGTGTGTGTAATACTATTCAGGCCTAAAGAACTATAGGTCTTGCCATTTGTGACAACATGGACTTAGAGAGTATAATATTAAGTGAAATAAGCCAGTCAGAGAAAGAGAAATAACATATGATTTCACTTATATGTGTTATCTAAGAAATGAAACAAATGAACCAAAAAAAAAAAAAAAAGCAGGAACAGACTCATAAATACAGAGAACAAACTGGTAGTTGCCAGAGGGGAAGCGTATTGGTGGGGGAGGGGGGGGATGGGCAAAATAGATTAAGAGAATTAAGAGGTACAAACTTCCAGTTATAAAATAAGTAAGTCGTGGGGATGTGAAGTACAGGATAGGAAATATGCCCACTAGTACCTTTGGGGAAGCCTAGTGGCTCAGTCAGTTAAGCATCTGAATTCTTGATTTGGGCTCAAGTCATGATCTCACAGTTTGTGGGATAGAGCCTCACATCAGGATACATGCTACAAGCATGGAGGTTGCTTGGGATTCTTCCCCCTCTCTCTGCCCCTGCCCCATTCTCTCTCTCTCTCTCAAAACAAATACATAAAATAAACAACAACAAAAAAGAATCTACAAAAATACTGTAATAAATATAAATTTCTATGGCAACAGATGGTAACTAGATTGTGATCATTTTATATTGTATATAAATGTTGAATCATTATATTATACACTTGAAACTAATATAACATTACATGCTAACTATACTTCAATAAGAAAGATTAAGGGTTATATAAAGAAAATTTCTAACATAAAAAGTTTATGATAATTTCCCTTCTATAATTGTTCAGTGAAAATAACTATTAAAATAAGTATTCAGGGGCACCTGGGTGGCTCAGTTGGTTGAGCGTCCAACTTTGGCTCAGGTTATGATCTCACAGTTTATGAGTTCGAGCCCCGCGTCAGGCTCTGTGCTGACAGCTCAGAGACTGGAGCCTGCTTCAGATTCTGTGTCTCCCTCTCTCCCTGCCCCTCCCCCAATTGTGCTCTGTCTCTCTCTCTCTGTCAAAAATAAACAAATATTTTAAAAAATAAGTATTCAGCAAGAATAAAAGAGAATCCCAAAGGACATTTGTAAAAACTAATGTGGTTTTGACCATAAAGTAAGGCTCAAGAGCTGTCAAAGGATTTAATCACATAGAGTATGTTTTCTAACCACAGTGGAATTAAGCTAGAAATCAAAAGATCACTAGTAAATCCTCATATGTTTAGAAATTAAATAATGCACTTCTAAATACCCATAGATTAAAGACGAAACATTTCAATCAGAATGATAATGAAATATGACACATCAAAATTTGCAGAATGTAACTAAATATCTAATATTGAGTAAGAAACTCATAACATTAAAAGCATGTGTGGGCACCTGGGTGGCTCAGTCAGTTGACTGGCCAACTCTTAGTGTCGGCTCAGGTCATGGTGCCACAGTTGTGGGATTGAGCCCTGCTCAGTTGGAGCCTTCTTGGGATTCTCTCTCATCCTCTCTCTTTGTCCCCCCCCCCCCGCAAAATAAATACGTAAAAACTTTTTTAAAAAACATGTGTGAGAAAAAAAAGGAAGGCTGACATTGAAGAGTTAACTGTCCATCTCAAGAAATTGGAAAAAGAATGACAAACCCAAAGAAAGTATAAAATAGAAATTAATAAAATAAAAGTAATAACAGTAGAAATCAATGAAATAGAAAACAAATATATAATAAAAGAGATCAATAAGGCCAAGAGTTGATTCTTTAAAAAGACTCCTAACATGGAAATCCCCTGGTGATAGGAATTCATTATAAAAAGAAAGACAATATATATAAACAATCTTAGGAATGAAAAAAGGGTCATCATTACGGATCTAATAAGTAAATGATAAATATCTAAATGATAAGAGAATATTATGAGCAATTTTGTATATATGTTAAGTTTGAAAATTTAGATGAAGTAGACTGTCAGGGCGCCAAGTTCTGTCTGCCTCAGGCAAGGATTATCACTCCGTTGAGTGAGCCAGTAAACAAGATTTGCATCTGGAGGCTGGAGATTGCCATTTCCTGGTCAAAATAACTTTGGCGACTGTCTTGCAGAGCTAGACGGGAGTGGCCAAGGCACACAAAAGATCAAAACCGTATTCAGTGTTAGTTCTCCATCCCCCAAGATTGCTGCGGCAAAGTCGGGGCGCTTCTTTGATATGCATTTGACTCTGTAGCCTGCCTAGGTCAGCTTGCCTTGTTTTCCCCCCTGAAGACTATATAAAGAACAGTTCTTTGAATAAACGCTCTCTTTCACCTGATCGGAGAACCGCGAGTCTGTCTTCACTCTCTGCGTCTCCCTCTCCTGCCCCCTGTTTCTCTCCCTCCCTCAGGAGAAGGACCCGCGACGATTCTCCGCCTTGCCCGTTGGGGCAGACAAAACAGGTACCGCAGATCCGATCGCTGGGGACTAGCTTCCGGGCCATCGGGTTACTACAGTCGACGAATTCCTAAAAATATACAACTTACCCAAACTGGCAAGATGATATAGAAAACTTGAATATGTACAAATATTAAGGAAATTAAATCAGTAATTTCAAATCTTACCAGAAAGAAAAAAACAGGCTCAGTTGGATTTACTTGTGAGTTCTACCAACAATTAAGGAAGAAATGAACAATCTTAAGCTCTTTTAGAGAAAGAAAAAAAGGGAAAAATCCCCAGTGTATTTTATGAGGCAAATATAACCTTGATATCAAAATTTTACAGACTAAATGAGAAAGGAAAGTTTACAAATTTTACTCAACATACATAAATACATTTTACTCATGAATATACATAAATACAAACATCATAAATAAATTAATAGCAAGCCAAATTAGCAATGTGTAAAAGTAACACACCATTTATCAAACAAAACTAACAGTATAATTTGCCTACTAACAGAATAAAGGAGAAAAAGCATATAGTCTCTTATAAGATGCAGAAATGATATCTGATAAAACCTGCATTCATGGTAAAAAAAAAATCATAGCAAATTAGGAAAAGAAGGAAAATCCTTTAACCTGATAAAGTCTTGAGAGAGGGAGAGAGAGAGAGAGGGAGAGAGGGAGTGCCCAGGAACAGGCTTGTGCATATGTAGAAAGATCATACATGTCCATGTATATAAAGGTTAGAACCCCATCTACACCATTCAGAAAAATAAATCCTAGGAGGATTCATGCCATATCTTTGAAAATAAAATTTCCAGAAGAAAATATTGGAGAGTATCATGATATCAGTATAGAAGAGAAATTCTTAGTAAAGACATAGAAAGCACAAACTTAAAAGGTTCATGACATTTACAGTGCTAAAACTAAAAATGTTTGTTCAACAAAAGACATAGCAGGTCACCTGGGTGGCTCAGTCCTTTAAACATCCAGACTCTTGATTTTGGCTCAGTTTATGATCTCCTGGTTCATGGGATTGAGCCTGTGTCAGGCTCTGCCCTGGGTGTCCCTCTGCCCCTCCCAGCCCTCTAAAATTTAAAAAAAAAAAAAAAGCCATCATAGCAAAGTTAAAGAATAAGTCCAGATTAGGGAAAGATAATGTTTAAAAAAAATTTTTTTTTAATTTATTTTTGAGAGAGAGACAGAGAGACAGAGTGCAAGCTGGGGAGGGGCAGAGAGAGAGGGAGACACAGAATCCGGAGCAAGCTCTAGGCTCTGAGCTGTCAGCACAGAGCCTGTTGTGGGGCTCAAATCCATGAGCCATGAGATCATGACCAGAGCCAAAGTTGAGTGCTTAACCAACTGAGCCACCCAGGCACCCCAGATATTTGGTTTTTGTTTGTTTGTTTTAATTTGTATTATTTTTATTCTCAAGTTTGTTTTTAAATGTTTATTTTTGAGAGGGTGAGAGAGAGAGTGAGTGTGCAGTGGAGTTGGGGGCGGGGGCAGACAGAGAGGAAGAAAGAGAATCAGAAGCAACCTCCTTGCAGGGCTCGATCCCAAGAACAGTGAGATCATGCCTGAGCCAAAATCAAGAGTTGCATGCTTAACCAACTGAGCCACCCAGTCTCTCGGGGAAGATATGTGTAAAGGATTAGTAACTAGAATTTCTAGAGAGATCCTAAAAAATCGTTAGGAAAAAGACCATCCAATAGAAAACTGGGCTAAGACTGACAGTATGGAAAAAAGGAAATTGAGGCGGCTGAAAACTATGAAAAGATGCTTCCCCCAACCTGCTACCAGGAAAATGGAAACGGAAGCAACACTGTGACATCGACATATCAGAAAGGCAAATTCTAAAAAGTGTGACCACGCCAAGTACTGTGGTGAGGGGGTGAAACAATAGAACACTCCTGCGTCACTGGTAAGAAAGTAAATTCTTTTTTTGTTATTGTTAATTTTTTTTTGAGAGACAGAGACAGCGCAAGCAGGGGAGGATCAGAGAGAGAGAGAGGGAGACACAGAATCTGAAGCAGGCTCCAGGCTCTGAGCTAGCTGTCAGCACAGAGCCCAACGTGGGGCTCAAACCCACGAAACGTGAGATCATGACCTGAGCTGAAGCCGGGCGCTCAACGGACTGAGCCACCCAGGCGCCCCAAGAAAGTAAATTCTTAAAACTACTTTCGAGAGCAATTTAGGAATAATTAGTAAAGCTGAAGATGAGCTCAGCCCATGATTCACTTCTAAGGAAATTCTCCTTGTACGCACACATGTAACTATGCAAAGCGATGAACGCGTTGGCCAACCTTACTGTGCTTATCATGCAAGTAATTTCACAATATACGTGTGTATTAAATTATCCCATTGCGCACCATAAGCCTGCACAATGTCATATGTCAGCGATAACTCAATCAAGATGGAGAAATGTGTTGTAAAGTTTTTAAAAATGTTTCAAATCTTATAAAAGCACATGGGAAGAAGACTAGAAAGAAACTTGCAAAAATCCGGCCAGTTGTTAATAATCTAGGTGGTGAGGTTATAAAAGTATTTGCTTTGTTTTACTCTTAAGATTTTCCTAAGTTTCTCCAAAATGTTACTTATAAAAATATGCTGAAAAATCAATGCATCACACCAACAAGAGCCAAACTGAAGTACTGCCGTAGAAACTTACCCACTAGGATCCATAACCCCTTTGTACTCAGGCTCACGGGGTTTCCCTCCTAACTTGTCTCTTTTCCCACACCGTCTGGGCCAGAGACAGAACAGTCATAATTAATATGCAAATGCTGCGGGTCACCCTCCGGTGGCAGCTGTCCCCGCAGAAAAGCCCTTTCAAGCGCCATTAAATTGTTTGGCTTCTTTCCTTCTCACAATGTGTAGATTACTTTTATGCTTCCAAAAATCCTTATGAAAACACTCAGTCTGAAATAACAAGTCCACACAACTGATCATTTTGGCAGGTTCTCTAGGCCCACTTTCAATGTTCAAATACTCCTGATGAAAAGAGCATCCATCAGTTGAACAAGTACACAGATCATTGCTTTAAGAACCCACATATCATGGGGCACCTGGGTGGCTCAGTCGCTTAAACAACTGACGTCAGCTCAGGTCATGATCTTGTGGTTCGTGAGTTCGAGCCCCACGTGGGGCTTTGTGCTGACAGCTCCGTGCCTGGAGCCTTCTTCAGATTCTGTGTCTCCTTCTCACCCTGCCCCTTCCTCGCTCACATTCTGTCTCTTTCTCTGTCTCTCAAAAGTAAAAATACATGTTAAAAAAAAAAAAAAAAAGGACCCAGGTATTAAATCAAGAGCAAGCCACTAATTTCTATATCAGTAGTTCTCAAACGAATGTAGCACAGATCAGAATCACCCAGAAGGCTTGCTGTAACACAGTTTTGACTGGACCCCACCCCTAGAGTTTCTGATTCAGTCAGTTGGGGTGGGGGCTGAGAATAAGATCTATTTTTTGGTAAGTTTTGTTTTTAGTGTGAGACAGAGAGAGAGCAGAGAGAGGATCCCAGGAAGGATCTGCACTGTCAGTGCTCAGAGCCTGAAGAGGGGCTTGGTCCCACGAATGAATCGTGAGATCATCCTGACCTGAGCTGAAATCAAGAGTCAGGTGCTCAACTGACTCAGCCACCCAGACACCCCAAGATCTTTCTTAGCAACTTTCAAATGTGCAGTAGAGCGTTAGTAACTCTCGCCACCATGCTGTGCATCATCTCCTCGTGGGAGACTTTGCATTTTAAACAGGTTCCCGGGTGACTCTGCTGCTGGGGTGGCAGGTCTGAGGACCACGCTTTGAAAGTCACTGTTTCAGATCTTGTCGCCTTCAGGCATTGTAGCTGTGGTTTAGATGTCTTTTTTTAATGACCTCCTTTATTTCATCCCCTTGGAATTTAAATGTTGATTTTAGGCTTAAGAACCAATAGATTATGCTGTCTGCTTCCTGTGTTCTGTCCTCTGAAAAAAGCGTGATACTGTCCAAATGGAATCCTTCTGTCACTTGCTTCCTTCCCACTGGATGTTGAGAGAAAAATCCAGAGGATTTTGATGTCAGGCTCTTGAGTTTATATGGTTACCAGTGAAAGCATCAAAGATTGCTACTTACCTTTTTCTTTTTGTTTTTAAAGTTTTTAAACGTATTTTATTTACAAGTAATCTCTCTACCCAGTATGGGGCTTGAACTTAAACCCTGAGCTCAAGAGTCATGCAATCTCCTACTCGACACATCCTCAAAGGCAAGGGAAATGAAAGCAAAACTGAACCCTTGGGACTTCATCAAGATAAAAAGCTTCTGCAAGGCAAAGGAAACAATCAAGAAAACTAATAGGCAACCGACAGAATGGGAAAAGA
>NC_043713.1:13791000-13803653 GCF_006229205.1 Suricata suricatta
ATAGCAGCAATGTCAACAATAGCCAAAACATGGAAGGAGCCTAAATGTCCATCACCTGACGAATGGATCAAGAAGATGTGGTATATATTCACGATGGAGTACTACATGGCAATGAGAGGGAATGACATATGGCCATTTGTAGGAAAGTGGATGGACCTTGAGGGTGTCATGCTGAGTGAAGTAAGCCAGGCAGAGAAGGCCAGAAACCATATGTTTGCACTCATAGGTCTAGCAGGAAAACAGGAGAGACCTAATGGAGAACCAGGGGGAGCAGAGGAGGGAGAGAGAGTTGGGGAGAGAGAGGGATGCAGAACTTGAGAGACTATTGAATGCTGAGAATGAACTGAGGGTTGAGGGGGAAGGGGGAAGGGGGGAAGACAGGTGGTGGTGATGGTGGAGGGCACTTATGGGGAAGAGCACTGGGTGTTGTATGGAAAACAATTTGACAATAAAATATTATGGAAAAAAAAAAGTCACGTGCTCTATGACTGGGACAGCCAGGCACCCCTACTACTGGATCTTTCCAGCATCTAAAATTGCTACTGTGTCTTTATAGCAAAGATTGTCACTGTATCTTTTTAAAGAAAAGATTGCTACTATATCATTTTTAGTGTCAAAGATTGCTACTGTGTTTTCTGATCAGCAGTAGCGAATTTGGACTTTCATATGCCAGACGTAATTTTTAAATTTTGTAGAATTTATACACACACACACACACACACACACACACACACTCTGACAATGGAGAGGAAGAACATTGTTCAGGACAGGAATAGGGTTCTAGGTTATTAAATTGTGATTATTACCCGATTCCTGTGTCTGGTTTTATTTCTGGTTTGTATTTTGGACTTTGTTCCACCAAACGGATGTTCTTATTTAAACTTCATATCTCTGGTGCCGTCCTCTGCATGGTGACCATCTCTACCCACTGCTTGCTTTTAAAGCACTCATCACCTTAAAGGCAAAAAGAAAGAAAAAAAAAAAGTTTGGCAAGAGGAAGGACTTACAGGCTTCAGAAAGTGTTGTGCTTAAATCTTCTTTTCTGGACGGGCTGACGGGCTGAGTTGCTAATCATGCAAGGCATGATTATACCACTGAACCAGTCTTTCTACCCATATTTTAAACAATTTGAAGAAACGGGATTGGATCCAGGAATACACAAGTTAGTAAAAAGGAAGAAAAACACATACTCTTCCCCCATTTTTTTATCTTCTCTCTTTCAATACTATTTTAAAAAGAAAACTTGCTGGTTACAGTCACATTCACATTCACAGACGGACCTCACTTTTGTTTATGAGCTGATTCTTTGGTTTATTTCAAAGTTATTTCTCCCCCTTTTCTTTCTTTCTTCCTTTCTTCCTTCCTTCCTTCCTTCCTTCCTTCCTTCCTTCCTTCCTTCCTTCCTTCCTTCCTTCCTTCCTTCCTTCCTTCCTTTCTTTCTTTCTTTCTTTCTTTCTTTCTTTCTTTCTTTCTTTCTTTCTGAAAAACGATGACTTAGAGCCATCATCTCAGTGACAAAAATAGCTAGGCATTAGTCTAACACTAACTGAATGATTACTTTAAGGGGAATCCTCAAGAAAAATAGAAGCCAATATTTTCTTCAATGACTCATTACTGAAATCTTTTTCTGATGCACAGTTCTCTCTCCAAAAGACTGTCTTAGGATTTGAATGGACTTAAGCTGATAATATTTTATGAACATATCTAGACTAATCACACTTAGAGAAACCTTGGGCGGGGTAGGGGCTTGGTATGTTCTTGATATCTGGTTAAAACACCAGACTTTTGGATAATGCTAAGGACCGCAGGGCAAAAAGCATAAGTGACCTTTCAACCAGACTTCTAAGTGCCTTTGAGGACACTTCTGCTGAGCCCCCCAGACAGCGGCAGATACTTACCAGAAAATCTATTCTCTCAGTCTGTTTCCTGTGCCTCCTGCTCCACCTGGGCGCGTCTGCCATTTGTTCTCGATCAGTCCCTTCTATCTTCATTTTCCGTTCCCAAGCTCGTCTCCTTTCTTATTTTCTGCCCTACAACCCTCCCTTCCACTCGGAGCCCTCCAGAAAGCCCCTGGACATAAGTTCCCAATAATGAGTGTCTTCCCAAGGGAAGGACATACAATAAGGAAAGGAGAAAGTATGGAGTGAGGGCCAGGGAAGGGGGAGGAGGAGGGTTGGTAGTGAGGGGTAGAACTTAAAAAGGAAGGTGCACAGTAGCCCGAAGGTGGAAACAGCCCAAATTTCTACTATCAGATGAATGGATAACAAAATGTGGTCAGGACACCTGGGTGGCTTAGTCGGTTAAGCATCTGACTTTGGCTCAGGTCTTGATCTCACAGATCATGAGTTCAAGCCCCACAACAGGGTCTGTGCTGACAGCTCAGAGCTGGAGCCTGCTTCACATTGTGTCTCCCTCTCCCTCCCAAGGTCACCATCTGTGTCTGTCTGTCTGCCTCTCTCTCTCTCTCTCTCTCTCTCTCTCTCTCTCTCTCTCTCTCTCTTTCTCTCTCTCTCCCTCTGTCTTTGTCTCTGTCTCTCTCTCAAAAACAAATAAACAAACAAAACCCCCAATGTGGTCTATACATACAATGGAATATTACTCAACTATCAAAAAGAATGAAATACTGATACATGCCACAACATGGATGAACCTCAAATATTTTAGGCTAGATAAAAGAAGCCAGGCATAAAGGGCCTGTATTTTATAGTACCATTTATACAGAATATCTAGAATAGATAGATCCACGGACACAGAACAAAGATTGGTGGGTGCTGGGGACTGGAGAAAACTACTAACTGGGTGAGGGCTTTGACTTTGGGGGCTTGGAAATGTGTTGGGACAAGACAGAGGTCATGGCTGTATGGCACTGTGAATGTACTAAACGTGAGTGAATTGGTCACTTTATTTATTTGTTTGTTTGTTTGTTTGTTTATTTATTTATGTAACCTCCATGCACAGCGTGGAGCCCAACATGGGGCTTGAACTCATAACCTTGAGCTAATGACCTGAGCTGAGATTACAAGTAGGACTCAACTGACTGAGCCACCCACATGTCCCGGATTGTTCACTTTAAATGAGTAATTTTCTGTTACAGAAATTTCATCCCAATAAATTTAATTTTTTTATGTTTTTATTTTTTTAGTTTTTTAATGTACGTTTATTTACAAAAATTTTTTAAATGTTCTATTTATTTTTGAGAGAGAGAGAGAGAGAGAGAGAGAGAGAGAGAGAGAGAGAGACAGTGTGAGCAGGGGAGGGTCAGAGAGAGAGGGAGATACAGAATCCGAAGCAGGCTCCAGGCTCTGAGCTAGCTGTCCTCACAGAGCCCAATGCGGGGCTCGAACCCACGAACTATGAGATCACGACCTGAGCGGAAGTTGGAGGCTTAACTGACTGAGCCACCAGGCGCCCTTGTTTTTATTTATTTTTGAGAGAGAGTAGGGGAGGGGCACAGAGAGAGGCGGGGGGAACAGAGGATCCGAAGCAGGCTCTGTGCTGACAGCAGAGAACCCAGTGTGGGCCTTGAACTCACAAACCATGAGATCATGACCTGAGCCGAAGTCGGAGGCTTACCCAAATGAGCCACCCAGGCACCCCTCTAAACTTAAAGAAATTTTTCCAAAAGAGGGAAATTTGTTAAAAATTCCAACTCCACTTTTAGATTTTATAACCACATCACTTTAATGGTATCTCAAAAGAAGTTTTACATTTAATTTAGATATTAAGCAAGGAGAGGTCCTGGGTTGACCTTCGAGTCTTAAGTATTGTATCAATCTTCAGTAAAAATAGCCCTGATAACAATGGGGATAATAAAGTCTCCCTATCAGTCAGTGATAGAACTGGGAATGCATCCCAAGGAACATTACCTCTTAGTCTCTCCCTGTCCCTGATGTAATTGAAGATGACTTGTCAATGATGTCATCCACCCAACCAGGAGAAAGCACAGAGGAGCCTTGAACATGGTTACAGATTACCATGTCCTCTGGAGGCTGCCACATTCAGATTCAATTTTGCCCTTGGCAGGATTGGGAAGCAAGATGAAATGTGTCTGGGCCGCTCCTAACTCACTCCCCGCTAATCCTACAGCCCTCGTGGGAGCCTTCCTTACCCTTTATCTTTGAGGCACCTAGAGACAGCTTCTCCTCCTTCATCTCATTTCTTACTCTTCTATCTACAATGGAATTTGGAAAAGAGATTGACATCATTTCTTCCTTCCCTGGGAGTGAACTTTCCATCAATGTCGCAAACAAATATTGTTGGAGACATCTCCGCTTTGGCACTGCACATTTTTGCAGGGTTTCTGAGTACTCACAGGAACCACAGTCCATCTGCATGCTGGGCTCTGTTTAGGTAGAGGCACATTGAGGACCATCACTACTGCACATCACTGTCAAGTTTGTTTGTATCACGGAGGAGAAAGAGCAAAATACAGTCAGAGCCACCTAGCAAGAAAACTGACTTTCAACAGATTGAATTGTAGAAAATCAGAAGTATATAAAAGTGATTAGGATTCTAGTTTTAGCTTTGCCCACAGGCAAATAGCTGGGTTTCGACACCTAGAAGAATCAAGGAGTTGATCGGTGATCTAAGTTAGACTAGATCCATTTTGACTGAAAAATAGTTTACCCTCAAGGAATTGTGAGTCATTTCTGTATTCTTTCCCATGCCACACGGTATCCATTTACAGTAACACGCAACCTCAGTGTCCTTGCTTCACTGAGTCACAAAGACGGGACCCTGGGACTGGGTGATGGACAGCTAAACTACAGTCAGAAAGCCAATACGTTTGTGCTTACAAATAATCCATTGTTAGCCCCTCACTTTGTTAGTGCAGCCTCTTTTTGCAACTTCAAAATCATTAATTATTATGTAGTTTCAAGGATGCATACTCCTTTCTTTTCTTTTCTTTCCTTTTCTTTTCTGGCTTTTAAATAATCTACGCACCCAACATGAGGCTTGAACTCACAACCCTGAGATCAAGAATTGCATGCTCTACTGAGAAAGCCTCCAGGCACTCCATGAACCCCATTTCTGATTCTTGTTACCAGGTGCCTATGGGGGCCCCTACATTCTAGGAACAAAAGGTGTTATGAGTGTTAGATGATCCAGTTAGCAAGTATCAGGAGGAACTGCTGGTCAACCAAGATAACCTTGGAGCTTTGTCAGCTAGTAGGTGTCCTGTGGGGAGCTCAGCGTGCTTTGTGCACTGCCCATTCTGCTCTGATAGGTCACAGCCATGCACCAAAGCACCAGAAGGTTGAGCAAAAATATTTACGCCTACATCTCACTCCCAAATTTCACATATTTTAAGCACAGACTTAGAAAATCACAAGGAATATTGGCAAGTAGTTGTGCAAAGAGGCCTTATCAGGATCCTTCTTTCTATGAGACCCAGACACTCATCTGTATCTTCTCCTGAGGTTTTGGTTTGCTGGGTGTTCACTGAGTATTTGCCATTGGTTTTTATAAATCCTTTTTGGGGGTGGGGACTACATTTTTTCCTCTTCTTATTTTCAATATTTATTTTTCCATTTGAAGTTCAATCTTTTGGGGGAAGTTCCTTGGTCTGTGTTTGGGAAAATTACTTGTGGGGCTGATGCCAGAACTCAGGGTGACTTTGAAGTCCAGACAACACCAAACTCAACACGGTCATGGTTTTCTCTCTCTCCACAGTTTGCACAAGTATCAGTTACACTCAGTACCTTTGGGCAGGTCCATGGAATCTTTAGAAATTAGATGGATCCCAATGAGTAAATTAATTCAACAATACTACACAGATAACACTGACTAGAATGGACATTGGTAAACACTCTTCAAAATTTTCCAAGCAGCATTAGCTAACGAGGTCAAGTAAGTCATTATTCTAAAAGCTCTTATTAACACCATTTCAAAAGACTTTAGGAGTCAAACAGTGACAACAGTTTTGGATGGAGGGTTTTCTAGGCATTTTTTTTTTTTTGGTATGGCTGATTACCTGATATAGCCAAGAGGTGCAGAGTGGGGATGGTGCTGGAGAATGGCTTCAAGGAAGCTCAGCTCCTCTCCAGGTTCCTAGGACATTATTTAGAGAGCTGGTTGTGAAAATGTACCCATGACATTAATCATGGATTAAAAAACAAAAAAGTTGAACGCACCACCCTTTCCTCAACTGTTTAACCAGAATCTCTCTTTACCTTATTATAGTTGTTTTCATTAGTCTGCATCCCGTAATGTAGAATGGCACTGTGACTCTCCCCCCACCCTGTAGGGCTTTAGCACAGTTAAATTGGGAAGATGTAGTAACCCCCAGACCCAGTGAAAGGCAATCAGAGATTCAGTGTGGTTACTTCCAGGTTTTTAGGGCAAGTCCACATGTGTGAAGTTTTCTCCATGTTTCTGACCTGTGGTCACCAGCAATTTTAAGTTTAGTAATATACCGGCTGTACTAGTTACCTGTTGCTACATAACAAAATGTCCTCAAATTTAGCAGCCTGAAATGTTTAGTAGCAAACATTAATCCTCTCACACAGTTTTTGTGGATCAGAAGCAGCTTTGCTGGGTGGTTCTGGCTCAGGGTCTCCCATGAATTTACAGGCAAGATGTTGGCCAGAGCTGTGGTCATCCAAAGGCTTGACTGGGCCTGGATGATCCACTTCTGAGATCGTGTACTAGCTAAGTCAGCGAATTGATGCTGGTTGTCGGCGTTAAGGCTTAGTTCCTCGCCATGTGAACTTCTCCACAGGAGTCCTTGAAGGTCCTTGAGGCACCTCAGTGGCTCAGTTGGTTTAGCATCTAACTTCTGATTTCAGCTCAGATGATGATCTCATGTTTCGTGAGATCAAGCCCTGTGTAGGGATCTGCACTGACAGTGCAGAACCTGCTTAGGATTCTCTCTCTCCTTTTCCCCTGCTAGTTCTCTCTCTCTCTCTCTCTCTCTCTCCCTCCCCCACTTTCTCTCTCTCTCTAAATAAACAAATAAACAACTATTAAAAAAAGAGAGAGAGTCTTTGAGGGTTCGGTTGGAGTGGCAGCTAGGTTCAAAGCAAGTGATTCAGAAGATAGCATGTCTTTGATAGTCCAGCATAAAGTCAGTTCTGCAGATCACCGGTTCTGCAACATCCTGTTGGTTGTACAGACGAGCCCGGGTCAGTGTGTATTCATACAACATGACTACCAGGAAGGAGGGGACGCAGAGGCCATCTTGGGGACTAGCCCCCACACCTAGACATGCCTGGTCACAGTATCTTGGGCCAGATGAAGGCAAGAGGGAACAGATAAGTCCTCTGTTTTCAGTGGCCTCTCTGTGAACTACAGACTCCACGGGCCCATCCCTAGTGCATCTCCCTAGCTGCCTTCCTGTTTTGTTTCCAAGCCTTTGAAAAGTCTGGACTCCAACCTTAAAATTCCCGAGAATCAGAACATGCCGGAGTTAGGAAGACCAACAGTAACCTGGTCCAGTTCCCTCCTTTTATGACTCTCGTTACTCATAAGACCAATCTCAGTTCTTAGACAGGTTACCTGTGATAACCCCTACCTATACAGCAAGTTGAGGGCCCTGGAAATTTCCTTTAAGTGACTTGGCTTCCTAAGATCAGAAGGTCAAGGGCTTATGAGTTACCTTTATACTGCTTTCCTTCTTATTTTAGGGCTTTGCTCTCTGCAATATTGAACACCCCTCTCTTGCCTAGGCCCTGTAGTTGTGTGAATGAATGAATGGAGTATCAGTTTTGGGGAAAATACTTAAGACCTTTGATGCCAGGAATGTAAGCTGGTAAAGGACTCGAGGGAGGTTGGGGTATTTTATTTCTCCATTTAGCCCAATATATGCTCCCCCTCCAATCTGGGAGGAATGTGGGGCTGGGGGGGGGGGCGGGTCATGCCAGGCCTTTAAGAGAGATGTGGACCAAACCTCTCTTACTCAGATCCACTCTTCCTTGGGGCCTTCCTGTCAAATACCCAAATCAACTTTCTTCTTTCAGAAGGGGTCATGGGGTTCCCTATCCCTTGCTCCCATGGCTGTATCCGTGTGCATGATTTCCAACATGGCCAACCACATGGAAACCAGAAGCACTTTTTAGGCTTGAACCACCGCGGGTAGAAAGCTGAAAGATACATTGCTACCTTACTGAAGAGAATAGGGTAGGAGCAAAAATCAGAACTAAGAAGGCCTCCGAGGCTTTCGTTTTTAGAATGGTACTTATTTTGGGACTGGTCCTCTCCCCTCAGGTTGCATTTTGTAATTATACATATTAATGATAATATATGAATATATGTTAATATACATTTAATATAACATATTAATACGGCACCACTCACCTCCTACAAAAACAGCAGCTCTTCTCTTTACAGCTCCAACCAACCCGTGACATTCTCTAGGTTCTGTTCAGGCCGAATCCGGAGTTGAAGGCACCGTAGCTCAGGGGAGAGAGCAATAAAATGGCTGGTGTGGACGATTTATACCCAGCATTTATGAGCCTGGTCTCCCCTTCAGTATCTAAGCTCTACAGATATTTTTCACTTTGTTTTGTTGGCATTTTCCCATCCATTTGGACATGGACCAGAGGCAACCCCTCTCATGAAGAACTTTGAAAGCCTGACCTGAAATGATGCAGACTTTATCCTTTTTAGCTGTTTGGCTTGAAAAATGTGAGCGCTTGAAGACTTCAAACTGTTGGCAGTAATGGGATCTTCTGTTTCCAGGAGCTGTCAGGCCTTCCATCTTGTTGTTCTGCTTACATTATGCCAGATACTAGCAAAGTTTCTAGGAGTGTTTTCTAACGTGGGGCCTGAGACTTGGTCATGTGCGTGTATCTGTCTGTGTGTGTGTGAGAGAGAGAGAGACAGAGAGACAGAGACAGACAGGGAGGTAGAGACAGAGAAACAGCAAGGAGACAGGGGGATTTGTTTGTGGCTCCTGAGGGAAATCTTAGAAGCAACTGGTTCTGAGGCCAGAGCAATCAAAGACTAGAGTGGAGGGATGAGGTGAGGGTTGGTTGAAAAGTCAGAAAATCTTGTAGGAGCAGAAGGAGCTATGAAGAGTGAGAGATTGAGGGCTGTTGCCAACAATACAGGGAAGGAGTGTTCTTACTATAAACAACAGGGGTCCTACACAGTCTGCTCGGTGGTCAAGGGTTCCTGACGGAGAGGAATTGGAGCAAGTCATTTCCCAGAGGAGAGGCCATTAGTTTACCCGATGCTGGTGCTTCTGAAGGCTGTGGGCCTGTGCCCTGCCCTCCCCCAAGCCCCTGACCTCCACGCCAGCCAATTTCAGGAGAATATTCAAGGGGTCCTTTGTGGCAAAGAGTACAGTGTAAACTCCACAAACACCCAGTAGCTGTTATAACCCAGCTAGACCAAAAGGAAGCCCCAAGAAACCAACATAAGCTGATTATGCTGGGTGGCATTCTTGACAGGCTCGAGCAATGGAAAAAAATAAAATAAAAAAGGCCAAACACAGTGAAAAGAGGCAGCGATGTGTTAAGGACCTGAGAGAGGGAGGTGGTCAGTGCGGGCTGATGGACGCGGCCAAAACACTAGTAACAAGTGAAGGTAGCACTACTCGCCTGGCCCCAGATGAGAAGGGACTTTGGACAAGATGATATTACCCTTTGTATTTTCACGGACCGCTTCATAAATACCACTTTTATCTTTCCGTAGTGTTTCAGGGACTTCATGAAAATTCTCACGTCACAAAAAGACGCCTTTGTGGAAGTCTGCTTCCTGAGCAGTCTTGCACCGCGGGTCCTGTTCCCAGTGCCCTTCCTCCCCACGGACAGCATGACTTCAGGAACATGAACAGGTTTTTTCTGTGCTACTAACACGTTCCTGGCACAGCGAGGGACTAAATAATGGGAACACTTGGAATCTGACAGATCCAGGGATTTCAAGCACAGATGAAGAGGAGATTTGGGGAGCAGAGAAGTCATTCAGAGGAGATGAAGTACCAGAGCTCTAACACGGCTCCTTTGCCCTGAAATCTCTTTCCCTGTGCGCCCTAGATGTGTGGGCTCATGAAGGATCCCCATGGTGGGAGGTCGTCTGCGATACGGTGTGTCTAATAAGGGGAGGATGCTGCATGCTATTAGTCATTCATACTTTAGTGTGAATTTGCTTATGTAGATTGCCTTCCTTCTGTGCTAGCTGGCACTGGTTGTGCTGAGGCAGTGGGCTTCTGATTTGAAGGCAGCCGAAGAGCAACTGGGTGACTGTGCAGTGTGGAGCATTTGAGGGGAGGGCACAGTGCAAGGATTCTAAAGTAGCAGCCATGAGGCAGCTTGAGAACTCTGCAGACCAAAAATCGAGAAAGAATGCCAAAAAGAAGGACTGGCCCAGAAACTTCTCCAGACATTAATGTAGTTGGAATATATAAATAATAGTATAAATCTGAAAGTGGGTTTCCTGAGGTGAGCACCTTAGCAGGTATTAGGATAAGAAAGTTCACTTCAGGTAACATAGATCTAGAAGTTTCTTTGCTGTAGGACGGCTCTGGGCCTTTAATATGCTAATGAGCTCATGAATATCCAAAAGAGGACTGTAGTCTGCAAGTTTATTTTACCAAACATTTGGAGAGTATCTCATGGGCTTGGTGTTCCACAGAACACATTTTTGGGAATAAATGTATTGTTTACTTAAGAACAAGAACCCCAAAAGTCCTAGGCAATAGTTTCACCTCTGAACCTCAGCTGAAAATAAAGGTGTTAGGTCTGGCCATCTGCTTCTTCCTAAGTCTAGAATCTAGAGCCCTGGAGAAATGAGAACAGGGAACAGGTACCATTTAAATGAGGAGTGGCTGGGCAGGTTAGGACAGAAGCAAATGCAAAATTCAGTCATCATGGAGTCTCTTCAAGGCCAATCTTGCTCTAAAAGCGGGAAAGGAACTCATTTCTTCCTGGACTCTTCCGATTCTGCTTTGGCGCCTCTCCTGGGACCAGAGCTCGGAGCGTTCCAGGCTTCCGTGACTAATTTTCCCTCTCCACCCAAAGTGCTCAGACCTACCCGGCACGTCGCAGCTAAGTCCTGCCAATTTTATCTCGTAAATAGCTCTCAGATCTGTCCCTGCCTTCCAAGTCCCTTATCTCGCACCTGTCTCCCCTCCTGCCGCTTTAAGAGGACATCCCTGGCTCCCCCATTCTAGTCCATTCTCCAGGCCGCAGGCACAGTTTGAAACACAAATCTCATCTTGTCACATGGCTCCGCTTCCCCGCACTCCCACTGCACTGCCCCCAATTTAGTGTCTTTTCGTTTCTCTTAAGGCAAGGTCAAAGCTCTTCATTGAGCTTTTGAAGGTCCTCAAGGGGGCTTACTCACTTCTGCTGCCTCATTATATCTATGTTGTCCTTACTTGGTGTCCCAGCCACACTGGCTTCCTTCTGCCCTCAGACTTCTGCTGCCATGTGCCACAGGGCCTTGACACCTGTTGTCGGCTTTGAATTTTGCCATTCTTGATCTCTCAACTAAAGCCTCATTTTCTCAGGGGACGCGTCTCTGATCTGGTGGCCAGGTCAACCCCTCCTATAAACAAGTCATCACAGCACCGCATGCCTTTGCTTTTTTACTTACTGCAGTTGCATTTTCTTTATATTTTACTTAAGTTTATTTATTTTTTTAGTGATCTCTACACCCAACATGGGGCTCGAACTCATGACCCTGAGACCAAGAGTCAAACGAGCCCTCTGCAGTTGCAGTTTATATTTACGTCTGCACCTGTGTGGTTCATGTCTGTCCTCCGCATCAGACTGACGAGTTACGCTCTCCCTGAAAACCGTGTTCACCCATGATGCACCCTGAGTGCCTCACATTGTGTCTGCATTTGGGGGCCCTCAGGAAATATGGGGAAGCCCGTCTGAAGATACTGCTTCACTTCACAACGTGAGTGATCAGTAGGACCTTACTCCCCTTCAACAGCGGTTTTTGCCCGTGGTCCGTGCAGGATGTCCATGTCCAGTGAATGTAGACAAATGTTTGTGCAGGTGTATTTTTCTGAGGATAAATGTTCGTGTCTTTAACGTTTTCTCAGAGGGCTATGCACGACTCCGCTTTGTCCCTGAAAAGCTAATAGTGGTCCTGGGTTTTTTTGTTTTTGTTTTTATTATTTTATTTTCAAAGGAATCCTTATTACCCAAATGAATTATAAATAACTAATATGTGATACGTCCACACAAGACAAGGCAAAGGTCAAGGCCAAGGCCTAACCGATTGGACTGGGTGAGATACAATGAGGTAGTCCTAGATGTAGACAGTGTATTAGTTACACAGATAGTGAAAGGAAAATAACCCAAGTGCTGGTTCCCCATGCACCTAGTCCCACGTGCAAAAGAGGATGACACCAAAATAAAATGTCCCTCATGAGTCACCTTGTAGCTGAGGGGCCTTAGGTAGCAGCTAAGCAGGGTTTTGGTCTGCAGCTTGATTTGGAGGGTTGAAGCTGGGAGGCGCTGAGGCTTGGGGAGGGGGGCGGCGGGGAGTGGGACATAGAGAGCACCCCTCACAGGCGTCCTGAGGGGACTGCGGGCTTTGGGCCAAGACTCAGGGGAGCTGTGAATGGAGTCTCCCCCGTGTGGCCCTAGTGGACACGTGCAGGGTCCGCATTTCCTTACAATATGGCAGCCATAGAGAGTGAATACTTCTAGACGGCGTGAGTGAGGATGATTCAGACTGGTCAAGCCACTGAACGC
>NC_043713.1:13803753-13805049 GCF_006229205.1 Suricata suricatta
ATTTAAGTAGTTAAACATTAGTAGTATTTCCTTTATGGAGAGAGAAATATGATTTTGAAGCTCATGCCCAGTGCCCGCACTCCGAAGGCACACATCAGGCTTCAGAGAATGCTGTCTGGTCTCCAGGGAGTGCAAATATGGAGATTGTCTTTGCTAATGGTCTGGAGTAAGAGGGAAAAAGAGAACACGAGTGATTTTTCTCTTCAGACCTCCAGGACGTTGCGAAGGATCTTGCCAATAGAAGGAAACCAATGGCAAACACTCCTCTGCTCCCATTTAAAAATGTCACCCCACCAAAGTGAAAATCTACAAAAGTGCTTATCCTCCATTAGAGCTTTGCTTCTAAGCTCGGCAAAGGACATCTTCAAATTTACCTCTTTTCTGCTGAAGCTTCCCAATGGCAATGCCTAATGGGCTGATCGCATCCCCACACTGTTATGTTTACATAGACTGAAACCCAATAACAGAAAACACAAATCAAATTGGAGAGCATGAGTCACTACCCTGGCGGGGCGGGCGGGAGTGATGAGCGAAGCGTTAGCTCTCAGCGCACCAGGCTATGCGGGGAGAGCTGAGGTCGATGCTGGTCATGATTTGGCTCAAGGGTTTTGCATTCCTGTTACACTTCAGGCCCCATCATGCTGGATGACTCATGAACGGGGCACCAATTAGCACAGGGATGTTATGAAGAACAAAGGAAAATGAACTGAATGAAACAGACAACAAAGTGGGTGGGGCTTGCCCAGGGTGGGTGGGGGGCGCAGAGTCAGAAAGAGTGAGTGGGCTGCAGCTGGGCCTGCACCGGGCTGGGGGGCTTATTTCCGAATGGGAAAGGTGAGGGGACCAAGGCTGCAAGGAGACGCAGACACTTTGATCATCTTCGTGGCGGTCGCGCTGCCGTGTCCCGCTGGGCCAGCTTGCTGAGAAGTACGCACCCTGCCTCCACCCCGGCATTTCTGGGAAGTCCAGTAGGACGGGCACTGTCCCGTAGGGGAGATGAGTGACGGTCGACCATATTGAGCCACTTCAGTGAGATGCAGGAGGGAATGGCGTCTGACGCTTGCCCTTATTGGTAGAGAGGGGTCTTCTTGGCTCCAGCTTTACAACTCCTCTATGTTGATAGTAGGTTTCTTAGAACTTGCAAAAATTGAGATGGAAATTATATACAATGTCTTCATCCTGCTTATAATTGTTATATTAGACCACTGAAGCTACTACAACAACATACCACGGATGTGTGGCTTATAAACAATGGAAATTATGGCTCACAGTTCTGGAAGCTTGAAAGTCTAAGAT
>NC_043713.1:13805149-13806446 GCF_006229205.1 Suricata suricatta
ATTTAAGTAGTTAAACATTAGTAGTATTTCCTTTATGGAGAGAGAAATATGATTTTGAAGCTCATGCCCAGTGCCCGCACTCCGAAGGCACACATCAGGCTTCAGAGAATGCTGTCTGGTCTCCAGGGAGTGCAAATATGGAGATTGTCTTTGCTAATGGTCTTGAGTAAGAGGGAAAAAGAGAACACGAGTGATTTTTCTCTTCAGACCTCCAGGACGTTGCGAAGGATCTTGCCAATAGAAGGAAACCAATGGCAAACACTCCTCTGCTCCCATTTAAAAATGTCACCCCACCAAAGTGAAAATCTACAAAAGTGCTTATCCTCCATTAGAGCTTTGCTTCTAAGCTCGGCAAAGGACATCTTCAAATTTACCTCTTTTCTGCTGAAGCTTCCCAATGGCAATGCCTAATGGGCTGATCGCATCCCCACACTGTTATGTTTACATAGACTGAAACCCAATAACAGAAAACACAAATCAAATTGGAGAGCATGAGTCACTACCCTGGCGGGGCGGGCGGGAGTGATGAGCGAAGCCGTTAGCTCTCAGCGCACCAGGCTGTGCGGGGAGAGCTGAGGTCGATGCTGGTCATGATTTGGCTCAAGGGTTTTGCATTCCTGTTACACTTCATGCCCCATCATGCTGGATGACTCATGAACGGGGCACCAATTAGCACAGGGATGTTATGAAGAACAAAGGAAAATGAACTGAATGAAACAGACAACAAAGTGGGTGGGGCTTGCCCAGGGTGGGTGGGGGGCGCAGAGTCAGAAAGAGTGAGTGGGCTGCAGCTGGGCCTGCACCGGGCTGGGGGGCTTATTTCCGAATGGGAAAGGTGAGGGGACCAAGGCTGCAAGGAGACGCAGACACTTTGATCATCTTCGTGGCTGTTGCGCTGCCGTGTCCCGCTGGGCCAGCTTGCCGAGAAGTACGCACCCTGCCTCCACCCCGGCATTTCTGGGAAGTCCAGTAAGACGGGCACTGTCCCGTAGGGGAGATGAGTGACGGTCGACCATATTGGGCCACTTCAGTGAGATGCAGGAGGGAATGGCGTCTGACGCTTGCCCTTATTGGCAGAGAGGGGTCTTCTTGGCTCCAGCTTTACAACTCCTCTATGTTGATAGTAGGTTTCTTAGAACTTGCAAAAATTGAGATGGAAATTATATACAATGTCTTCATCCTGCATATAATTGTTATATTAGACCATTGAAGCTACTACAACAACATACCACGGATGTGTGGCTTATAAACAATGGAAATTATGGCTCACAGTTCTGGAAGCTTGAAAGTCTAAGAT
>NC_043713.1:13806546-13844099 GCF_006229205.1 Suricata suricatta
CCTTCAGGACCTCATGCTATCCCGATCTCCTTCCCAAAGCGCCAGGTCCAATACCATCACATCTGGGGGTTAGGACTTCAACACACGAAGGGCACACTCAGATGATAACATACAGTGAAGTCACATGCAGTAAGACAGGGAATTTTTGCGTGTGCATGTACCCATGTGAGCAGCCACCGTTTCTTTCCCCTCGCTGCCCAGGTAAGTAATGTCATTCGTGATTTCTGTTGTCGTAGATTCGTTCTACTCTTCTCAAGCTTCATGTAGATGGAATCTTGGCGACAGATGCTCATTGTGTCTGCCTTTGTCCCTGCATGTGATTTGAGATTCATCCTTGCTGGAGGCACTGGTGGGCGGCCATTGGAAGGACGTGCTTCTCCCGTCTTTTGGTACTTATATCACTTTGCCTCAGGTGTCTGTGAAGTGTCAAGAGGACAGAATTTGCCATATGCAAATTCTTTCAGCTAAAACGTCCGGCATAGAAATAGCTGGAACACAGTCCGTGCCACAGCAAATAAGCAAACACTGTTTATGGTGCATTTTTTTTTTTTTTTACTCTGTGTGCTTCTCTGCTTCCTATTGTAGACTACCAGCGTTTCCTCCAGCCTCGGGAAGGTGGCCTTTTGCTCACAGAACTGCCATTGGCTAAATCACAGGGTGGATAAAGCTGTGACTGAAATTTAGGAGACAGTAGTTCAGTGTCACCTTTGATGATCTAAAATGGCACTCGGGGAACGGGAGCTCCTCCGTGCAGCAGAGAGACTCATTTTTGGATTGTGTGCTCACAGGGTCTTGACGCAGCTGACTGATGTTATTAAACTTTAAGGACCCCTCTGAGAAGGATGTTTTGCTCCTAATAACAGTGTTCTCGGGGAGACTCTGACCTGATGCCCTCCCACAACTGAATCTCTCTCATTTTATAGAGAATCAGAAGCTTCTTGCCATTAAGCTGACCAAGAATAGCAGCGCGGTTTTCTCCTGTTCTGCTTTAGCACCTTCCAGGGGGGCAGAGGCTGTGCTTCCTGAACAGAACTGGGACAGGAGCTCATGGAAATGGAGTGAGATGAAGGATGCACACAGCCAGGTTCACAGATGCTGCCCCGTCCCTAAGCAAGCTGCACCGAGGGTCCCTTCCGCTCGGTGACTGTAAAGTCAGCAGATCTCGTCGTCCACGCCGCCCTTCCCTACACACCAGCAGCCCCAACTAGGTCATTAGGCCTCAGCTGAGGTGGCCACGCAAGCCTGGGGCTCTGCTGCCCCTGGGCAGCCCCTTCTGACACATGGCCACAGGGCCTTGTGACAAAATGCCCCGGATGAGAGAGGACCGTTCACCTCAGGGAGTGCCTGGCTAGTGAGATGTGGTCACTCTCTTCTTTCAAGTGTTGACAAGCCAGCAGATAAAAGGATTTAGGAAACAGAAATGAGAAATGGTGAAATTGGAAAGAGGTGAAGGGGGGAATCAGATTTCAAAAGAACTGACCCTCCAGGTAGAAAACCAAATGAAAGAGGAAAACCACTGGATTGCAAATTGGCCAAATTTATATTCTTTTCTCCATGGTGGAAAAAAGTAACTTTTTCACATGACAGTCAGATCCACATGCACTGGCCTTGGGAAAGTCCGAGCGTAAGGCTGTATCGTGTTGGCGGAGTTCACTTCTGTCAGAACTGCTCAAGTGTTTATTATCGTGTGGACCAGACATGGACAGAGTGACACTGTTATTTTTGCTTTATTTCAGGGTGCAAATTCTTTCTTTCTTTTTTTTCCTGTTTCCTGACTGTGGTAGGTCATATCCTTAATCAGAATGGACGGGAGGAAAATACCAGGTTTGCTCAGGAGTCTTTTTGTTTGTTCGTCCAAGTTCCTGCCCCAAAGGTGCAGATTAGACCACCTACGACGCGTCATGATTTTCTGATTTAGTATCATTAATATGATGCTTTCTTTAATTCGAGCTTTATTTTCATAGGAGTAATGAATGTCTAATACACAAAGACCCTCCTGTACATTAAAAAAAAGTAGAGCCATATGATATTAAAGTTTAAGAATTACTTCTATCTGGAGGCCTTATAAAGCCCCGAGGGGTATAAATTTTATGTCTCAGAAGTACTTTTTTTAAGATTTTTACTTTTAAGTGATGTCTGCACCCAATGTGGGGCTCGAACTTAACAACCCTAATATCAAGAGTTGCGTGCTCTACCTATTGAACCAGCCAGATGCTCCTGAATCAGAAATATTTTATTTTCCTTGTCCTTTTGTCCATTGAGATCAGGAACCAAGAACCATCAAATTCACTTCTACCAGTCTGTGCCCACAGTACCTTTAACTTCTGGATGTCTGTGTCAGTCAGGGTTCTCCAGAGAAACAGAACCAACAGGAGATAGACAATAGATGATAGATGATAGATAGATAGATAGATAGATAGATAGATAGATAGATAGGTAGATAGATAGATAGAGCTTGATGCGGGGCTCGAACTCCCAAACTGTGAGATCATGGCTCATGATCATGAGCCAAAGTCAGATGCCTAACTGACTGAGCCCAGGCACCCCGAGTATGCCATTCTTGATCTCAGGATTGTGTGTTCAAGCCCCATGTTGGGTGGAGAGCTTATGAAAGAAAAAGAAAGAAAGAAGAAAGAAAAAAAGGAAGAAAGAAAGAAAAAGAAAAGAGAGAAAGGCAGAAAGAAAGAAAGAAAAGAGAGAAAGAAAGAAAGGAAGGAAGAAAAGAAAGAACTTAGTAGCTTCAGTTTTACAACCTCAGCTGGAGATAGAAACAAACAAACAACAAAAACAGGCCACAACAGCTCCCAAGTCCGGCCACTGTATCTCAGAAGGTTGTTTACTTTCCCGTTTGGCGCGGGAAGCTTTCTGGAATGATAGGATCTCACTGAAGGGGGGACATTGCTGGCTGATAACTAGCCAGAAGCCTGCAACCCCCAGATAATGACGGAGAGTTCGAGCCCCGCATCAAGCTCTGTGCTTATCACACAGAGCCTGGAGGCTGCTTCAGATTCGGTTTCTCCCTCCCCCTCCCCCTGTATCCCCCTCATGTTCTCTGTCTCTCTCTCTCTCTTTCAAAAATAAATAAATATTTTTTTTTTAAAAAGTGGCATGCTCTACTGACTGAGCCAGGTCTTTGTCCCCTTTGGGCCGCAGTCAACCTTCAGTTGGGGCCCAAGAAACTTGGCTCATTGCCGTCAGGCACATCCTTGCCCACGCCCCAATGACATTCTTTCTGTATCCCGTCAGTCCACAGCCTAAACTATTTCTACAGCAGGTCTCTCCTCATTATATTTTGTTATTATTATTTTTTTACATTTATTTATTTTTGAGAGACAGAGTGTGAACAAGGGAGGGGCAGAGAGAGAAAGAGACACAGAATCCGAAGCAGGCTCCAGCCTCTGAGCTGTCAGCACAGAGCCCGATGAGGGGCTCGAACCCACAAATCGTGAGATCATGACCTGAACCAAAGTTGGATGCTCAACCCACGGAGCCACCCAGGTGTCCCATGTCTCTCTTCATTTTATGGGATGTTTGTGTTCGCATTTCAAAAATAGAAGGTATCCGCATCCCCAGGTCAAACAAACAAAAGACAGTTTAAAAAGATAGATAAACCACGGTCTCTGTCATCTGCCCCCTGACAGGGATCACCAGAAACCTAGATTCCCTCCCGTTCACTCATCAGTGGGGAATACATTTCTGCTCACCCTCAGACCACAACCGGGGACCAGACTTGATCCAGAAACGCAAATAGAACCAGCCAGAAAACTCCAGTTAGGAAAGAGACAAACAAAAAGGCAATGGATAGTAAAGCTCTCCTGCTTCATGAGATTAATTCTGGAAACCAGAAAGAGGCCTGTGTTGGTTCACACAGCACCTGAGAAGCGCCCGTCCTCAGGTGAGGCTTCGGCAGCTTTGACGGGGACCTCTCCCCCACGTCAGCCTCACCAGCACCTTCAGAGCTGCAGAAAGACTCAGACCCAAAAGCATTTGGAAAAGAAAACCAGGCTTTTCCCTTCATTTTCAAAACGCAAGGGTGTCAGACTTTGAAAGGATTGATGTGCCAACTAAAAAACACGACAGGTGTTTGGTGGGGAAAAAAACGCAGATTCCCAAGATGAACAAACTGACAGTTGGTTTACATGAATATATTTCTGTTTATCATACTTGTTTATATGAATTTTTGTTATGATCTGTTCCTGAGGGAAAAAGAATAATGTTTCACATGATTATCACATTCACAAAGTTTATGTCATTCCTATAAACGCCACTATTACAAAAGTCAAAGGGAAAACTTCCCCTCTGCCCCCTTTCCTTTAAAGAAAGTTAAGGGGAGCCTGGGTGGTTCAGTCGGTTAAGTGTCTGGCTTCGGCTCAGGTCATGATCTCACGGTTTGTGGGTTCGAGCCCCGCGTCGGGCTCTGTGCTGTCATCTAGCTCAGAGCCCGGAGCCTGACTTTCGATTCTGTGCCTCCCTCTCTCTCTGACCCTCCCCTGCTTGTGCTGTCTCTCTGTCTCTCAAAAATAAAAATAAAAAATTTTTAAAGAAAATTAAGTTTTGTAAGACATGTTCAAGTTTTGTTATCTTGGGGGTCATCAGGGGGTTTTTCCTGGGTTATGTCCTGCGTTTAATTATGATGGAAATGGGGAAAAGTGTCAGTTTTATGGCTCTGACAATTTGCAATGTTTTCTGGGCGACTTTGGGGGTCTCCTCTTACACCTGTTATGGGTGGAGGCGTATTTCCTGTGTTGGAATTCGAAGCCCAGAGTGTAACTGTATTTAGAGATAGGGCCTGTAGAGAGGTGACTAACTGAAGATAGGCATAAGGCTGGGCCCTAATGCAGTCTGACTGCTGGGGATTGAGACACACAGAGAAACAGCGGGCAGAGGGACCGTGTGAGGACATGGTGGGAGGCGGTGGCCTGCCGGCCAAGGAAAGCGAGCTCAGAGGACACCAACCTGGCCAGCGCCTTCCGACTCGTTGCCTCTCGGCTGTGAGAAAGTAGGTGTGTGTTGCTTAGGCCGCCAGCCCCGCGGAACGTGGTTCTGGAAGCCCAAGATGGTGCCGGAACGCCCGCACATCTCCTAGAGAATTAGCAAGTCCACAGGGCGCCTGGGTGGCTCAGCCAGTTAAGCGTCCAGCTTTGGCTCAGGTCGTGATGTCAGGGTTCGTGGGTTCGAGCTCCACATCGGGCTCTGTGCTGACAGCTAGCTCAGAGCCTGGAGCCTGCTTCAGACCCTGTGTCTCCCTCTCTCTCTGACCCTCCCCTGCTTGCACTGCATTAAAAAAAAGCATTAAAAAAAAATTAGCAAGTCCTGAAGATGAGGCCGGGTGACAGCCAGCCCTGGTGACTCAGAGCCGGACTTTTTCGGGCGGTGCCCCCAGTCCTGGCTGCACGCTAGAGACACCCAGGGGGCTCTTAAAAATAGAAATTCTCGGGCCTCACCTCCAGGGAACCTAATCTAATCATCCTGGACTTCGGTGTGTGTTTGTTGGGCTCCCCCCGTGATTCCCACGTGTAGCCGGTGAGAACCCAGTCTCTCACCCAGGTCCTTGCAAACAGTGTTTTAATCTACCTGAAGCTGGGCTACGTAGGCTTCTGAGTTACGGCGTGTGCGTTTTAAGCTGCATCAACACATTTTCCAAATTCTGCTGGAGAAACAGGAAACCAAGCTTGTGTTCCAATTTGTAAACCTGAAGGAGGGCAGGAGGCAGAGTCCAGTCCTAGGGGCTGGCGAAAAAGTTGGACTACACATATCTGAACGAGCAAGAAATCATTTCTTTATAAAGCTTATTTATTTTCAGAGAAGGAGTGTGCACACGAGTGGGGAAGGGACAGAGAGAGAGAGAAAGAGAGAGAGAGAGAGAGAGAGAGAGAGAGAGAATCCCAAGCAAGCTCCCTGCTCTCAGCACAGAGTCCAACTCAGGGTCCGTCTCCAGAACAGTGAGATCATGATCTGAGCCAAAACCAAGCGCCGGACACTTAACTGACTGAGCCTCGCCTCCCAGTCACGCCAGAAGAAATCATTTTTTAAAAAACCCATCACTGGGGGGTGCGGGGGTGGCTCAGTCAGTTGAGCATCCCCATGTCGTCTCTAGTCATAGTCTCATGGTTGGTGAGTTCAAGCCCCACATCAGGCTCTCTGCAGAGCCCACTTCAGATCCTCTGTCCCCCTCCCCCAGTCACATTCTCATTCTCTCTCTCTCTCTCTCTCTCTCTCTCTCTCTCTCTCAAAAATAAACATTTAAACAAACTAAAAATCCATCATCTTTCAGTTCTTGGTCTTTGAGGTGAATTTATATCTTTCTGTAGGCCCTTAATATTTGATAATAAGATCGGTATATCCACCCTGAGGCAGGTGTGGAGTAAGCCCGAGGTCTTCATCCTGGGTGAGGCACAGAGAGGAAGGAACCATCTTGGGCTGTGTTCTCAGAGCGTGTTCAGTAAGAAAGGTGACTGTAGGAAAAAGAAATCCTCAGCTAACTCTGGAAAGAACTACAACCTCTGTCCTCTCCAGGTGATTCATAACGTGCATGAACATTTTAAGGGATCTAAGAAATCCTGCATTAATTAAATAAGCAGTTTCCAGACTTCAGTGACCAGCAATGATCCTCCTTTTTGTTTTTGTTTTTTTTTTCCTCGGGGTAACAGCCATTATCATCCTGCAGGTGGTCCTTGGAATACACTGAAGGCAATGATAATTTACAGGATTTTATCCCCAATTGTTTGGGGGCGGGGATAAATCTCCAATTTATCTAAGAAACAAATGCTTCATTCTAAAGCATTTTGGAAGCTTCTAAGCTTGATTAGGGGGTGTGGTCTGGGCTCAGGCAGGAGGTGCCTTCAGCTCACTCCTCGGTCATGGCTCCCATTCAAGGTGCTGTGAATTCCTATGCCCGTCTCCACCACTGGGCTGTCAGCTACTGAGGTCTATGATGTGTGCCTGGCATGTGGGAGGTAATAATGTTTGTTGTATGCATGAATGAATAAATAAGCCACATTCCTGTGGAGGTGGGACACTTGTACCAGTCCACACCCCCTTCACCCCCCTGAATTTCTAAGTCCTGAAAATTAATATATCTGTTTTGACAGAGGTGTGGTTGAAGAAGAGTTATTCATGTCTGGTGACCAGCCATGAGCCCAGTGCCCCCAGAGAAGGAGAGGGAGAGGTAGGTAGACAGCCCTCTGTCCCCTTTGGGCCCCAGTCAATCTTCAATTGGGGCCCAAGAAGCTTGGCTCATTGCAAGTTAGGCACTTCCTTGCCCAGGGCCCGACGACGCTACTTTCTATATCTAATCTTGTTGCCGGCCAGGAATATTTCTAAAACATGTCTCTCCTTATTTTATAGGATGTTTGTACTAACATTTCAGCAGCAGAACATTTTCCACATATTATTGAAATTACTTTTATCTTCCACATTGTTTCAGTGACAAATGGTTTGCAAGATTATAAATCTCATGAAACAGTAATGTCAGGACGACAGCGATCTTATGCAAAATTCATAAGTATTGTCTGGAGGAAGTGAGCCAGCAGAGACAGGACTTAAATGTGATTTTTAGCGTTGTCATTACTGCAGGTGATTATTATTAAACCATCATCTTGATACATTTGATACTTACCCAAATAATTAATTGCTGTGAGTTTAACTAGTTGCTATGCATTTATGGAGAGCCAGGCCCTGCCCTGGAGGATAAAGTAACAGACAAAACAAATCCTGCCCCTGGAGAGTTTCCCATCTAGTTAACAAGACTAAATAGGAATGGAAGCAACAAATGAATCCAAAAGGAACTTACAGGAAAACGCTAAGTGACTGAGGTTACCTGATATATTTGTGCTTAAGGTCCATAGACCCTAGAATGGCGGGGTGGGGATGGAATTAATCCAGAAAGATGGTACCAATTGAAAGGATGAAGGGAGGAATGGTGGAATTTGCAGGTGAGAGAAACAGAACTCTACAAGGAAGAGAGACCACACTCAGAAAGGAATACTGGTTTCATGAAGTGAATTCTTGGACACCAAATAAAGAAAACTCCGTTACTTTGCAAATATTTTCAAAGATTTGCTCATGCGTTTAATTTTGAAGTGAGGATGGAAGGGGTAGATGGTGTGTCTTGTGAATGGGACACCGGCCGCTGTCTGATGTCTGACGAGGAATGATGATTGCCTAGCTCTAAGGATTAGAATCATTGAAGATCGTAGTGTCTGTCCTCTGGGCTAAGAGTCAGGGAAAAGGCAGAGACTCATGGTCCTGGCCCCCATTTCTTTCTAAAACTTGCATGGGAGGCAGATATTTTTCTCCAGGCCCAGGATTTAATGCACCAGAACTAGGAACTAGTTTAAAGCCTGTAACGAGGAAATTGAATCTGAGAACTCCTAACCCTTCCAAGATGCTGATAACTTTCTAAATTTAGTCTGTGTCAGGTGAAACCCTTGTAGGGGAAGCAGAACTCACTCTGCCCTGTGGCAGATTGAGATGTTTACAGTCCCTGGGTTCCGGTGGGAATTTGATGTTTGAGTGAAGAAAAATAGCGGCACCACGAGTTGAACCTGGCTTGGGAGGGGAAGGGGCGGGGGTTTGTCAAGAAGAATTAGGAGACAGGAAGAAAAGGAAGTTCCGTTAGTTTCATCTGTGTGTCCTCTCAATTCCCTTGATATAGAAAGGTGAAGGGCAAACTCAGGAAAGGGTTGTGAGCTCTGAATATGGTGGCTTACCCAATAGTTTGATACCTTGTGAGTCGCTAAAACAAATCTCGTGAAATCCTCCATAAAGAATATTGGATTGGGAAAAAGAAGAGAATTATCAAGTGGCTGTTTGATGGCCATTGTTGGTAGGAGATTGGAGAGTGCAGATTACTGATCGTCACAGGCTCTTTTTGTTTGAGGAGGATCTCAACAGTCAGAGATGACAGGACAAAGTGATGTTTAAAGATTCCTATTAGTGTCCCTGCTGCTAAATCCTTGGTCTAGGCGGAGGTTAATTCTAACCTTGGGGCCAAGGTAATCTCTTCCCCAGAGCTTTGTCTTTGAACCTGCTCAGTGCTGGCACATCTTCATCCTTTGAAAGACTATTCTGAGGATTGAAGAGGATAAAATTCTTAAAGAATTTAGAGCATTTCCTAGCCCTGAATATGAGGGAGACATTCAGGGTGGGGGTTTTTTGTTTTGTTTTGACAATTAATAGTATTAGGTTTGATTTTTGCAAGCAATCAAAAGTAATT
Organism: Suricata suricatta; assembly: GCF_006229205.1. Taxonomy (NCBI): domain Eukaryota; kingdom Metazoa; phylum Chordata; class Mammalia; order Carnivora; family Herpestidae; genus Suricata; species Suricata suricatta. The sequence continues at coordinate 13,815,764 of NC_043713.1, forward strand.
TAGAGTGAAGTCTGATGTATAAGGAAAGGGGTCAAGTCAAGACTTGGCATTGGGAGCCCAAAATGCAGGCTTCAGAAATGGTGAGGCTGTTTCATGTGGTTCATAAGCTGGAAGGGAAAGATTATATTTCACTAAAAATTACTGGAAGAGAGAAAGCTTTGAAAATACCTTGAGAATAAGTTTCTGCATGCTTAAAACTTCACTTGTATGTGTCCATTCTGGTAAACTCTCTGCAGCGCTCTATGGGCTGTTGAAAGGGGAATCGAAAAAAACAATCAAGGAGGTCTGTTGTGGGGATGAAGGTTGGACTACGACCCAGAGAATCCAAGTAATAGGATCCCAGCAGGTGGCCGCAGTGCTAAGACTGTTATTACCACCAGCACCGTAGTCCCTCTCGCTCCTGGCTGGTGACTTAGGGATGAAAATGAACCCCATCCTCTCCTTTACAGATGAGCTGGGAGAATAGCTTTCAGGGATAGCCTCTCCTCTGACTTGGGAGGGCAAAGACTGTGGGTCATGGGACATACTTGGATTTGGATTCTGGCTCCGCTACGTAATAGCACTTGGGCAAGATAGTCAGTCATTCTGAATCCAATTTTGTTTTCTAAAACTTTGGGCCACTGAAGTCTCTTCAAAGGATTTTTACTTTTTATGATGAAACAACTTGAAGATTCCATAAACAGAATAGTGTACAAAATAACCCGTCATGTGTTCATAACCCTGCTTTCAACACCTATTACTTTAAGCCAATCTTTCTTTGTTCAACTTTTACCCAACACCTCCCCCTCCAGATTGCTGTAAAGTAAATCACAGGTATTTTGTCACTTAATCCATAAATGTTTTAGTATGAACTTCTAAAAGATAGAGTCTCTTTTTAAAACTCTAACAACAGGGGCACCTGTCTGGCTCAGTCGGTAGAGCATATGATTTTTGATATCAGAGTCGTAAATTTGAGCCCCATGTTGGGCAAAGTGTTCGCTTAAAAAAATAAATAAGATGTTTAAAAACTGTAACAATTCTATAATCCACACCTAATAATGTCATCAGTAATTTCATAGTATCAAATGTCAGCTACTCAATCAGTGTTCACGTTTCTCCATAGTCTTATAATGTTTTTTTAATTTTTATTTAAAATTCTAGTTTGTTAACATACAGTGTGTTATGCCCAAGATTTCTTTATCATCCCCAAAAACCAGAGACCGCCAAGGAGACCAAGTCACGCATGCAAAAGCAAAGGGCTTTATTACAGGTTTAGTCTCGCTGGACCTAAGCTCAGACTCACAGACTTCACCAGCGCAGTGGATCCATGCTGAGAGCCTCAAACAAAGGCGGGGCAGGGCCTTTATGGGTTTGGGAAGGGGGAGTTACAGGAAATTGTGACACAGGTACAGTGACCCAATCACTATTGGCTATTAATATTAGCAGTAACTTTAATCAGACATTGTTACTTTTGGAGGGAGCCAATCACAACATTTAGAGTATTGACCAATTACAGAGTGGGCCCAGGTCCCTCACATAGGGCGTGACTAGCCTTCTAGGCCTGCCCTTAGAAATGTCAAGGGTGTTAGCTGGCCTTTCCTGATTGGGTGTTACAAGGGTGGTCCCTCCTGCCTTGGGCAATGTGTGCCCTTCTATTGTCTAATGATTCTGAGAAACTAACACCTAGGCCTCCAAGGTCAGAGGGAAACTTGAAGCTCAGACCTGTGTCCTTACAAGTGCAGTACTGGTTTCAGGAGTGGAATTCAGTGATTCATCACCCAGTGAGCACCCAGCGCTCACCACAAGTGCCCTCCTGCATACCCATCGCCCATCTAGCCATGCCCCACCCCGTGCCCCCCCAGTGACCTTCAGTTCCTTCCCCAGAGGGAGAGTTTCTTATGGTTTGTTTCCCCCTCTCTTTTTAGTCTCATAATGTTTTTTAAGAGTTGGTTCAAATTTGGAGTAAAAACATGGTCCATACTTTGCAATTGGTTGATGTATTTTCTTGGGGCTTATTTAACTAAAGGTTTTCTCTTCCTCTTAGTTTACTTCCTTACTATTCTTTTTTTTTTTTTCATTTCTTTTTTTCCCTTCTTTTCCTTCCCTCCCTCCCTCCCTCCCTTCCTTGTAATTTGTCATTGGTCCTGTGAAGTTTCCCACAGTCAAGGTGTTTTGGGAGAGGGGAAAATGGGTGATGGGCATTGAGGAGGGCACTTGTTGGGATGAGCACCGGGTGTTGTATGTAAGTGATGAATCACGGGAATCTACCCCAAAACCAAGAGCACACTGTACACACTGTACATTAGCCAACTTGACAATACATTATATTAAAAAAATAAATAAAATAACATGTAGATTTTATTATTGTTCAGGTTTGGCGAGGCCAACAGACCAAGAGACTCAGCCGAGGGAGCAGCACATTGGTGTCAGCTGGGAGGAGCAAGGAGGGAAGTGCGGGCCAGGGCCTTTGTTGTGCGCTGTCTGTCTAGAGTGTGGTCTGGTGTGAGGGACAGGGGAATATTTGCCTGAAGTGTGAAAGCCCAGTGAAGGTGGGGGTGGAGTGGCTCTCTGTTGGTTAGTTTGCATATGAAATGTGTGCTTGGAGGTGAGTTGTTTACTATTTCTAGGAATTGGTTAGCTCTAGGACAGGTTTCCAGGGTCAGCAAGATAACAGATGTCAAAATATTAAAATCAGAGGACATTCCTTTTTTTGTTTTTTTAATGTTTTTAAATTTATTTTTGAGAGAGACAGCATGAGCAGGGGAGGGTCAGAGAGAGAGGGGGACACAGAATCCAAAGACAGGCTCCAGGCTTTGAGCTGGCTGTCTGCACAGAGCCTGATGCAGGGCTCGAACCCACAAACTGTGGGATCATGACCTGAGCTGAAGTCGGATGCTTAACCGCCCCAAGAAGTCGTTCTTAATACACAAAATTTTGCTATTACACCCCCATGTTGTCGTTTTATATCTCTCTTTATTCCCTGTATTTGCTAGGAATTGGTAATAAAATCTGAAGCCTTAATCAGATTCAAATTCTATTTTTTGTGATTTCCATTACAAAGAACATAGTATCCAATTATCTGTTGTTATGCTAGCAGCCATTGATGAGCAATGTCTAGATTAATTATTTAATTACAAATTGCAAAAGAGGGGTATCTTAATCTTACCATTCCTTCTTTATTTACCAGTATGATAATTTTTTTCTGTAAAGAGGTATGTCTCTTCATCAACTATTTGGTAACCCAGAGATGGACTGCATAGGAAAAGTAGATAAAATGGTTAGTTCTTTCCCTTTGTTTACCTGTTTTCAAAAATCATGTGTTGGGGTGCCTGTGTGGCTCAGTCGATTGAACGTCCAACTTCAGCTCAGGTCATGATCTCGCGGTTCATGGGTTTGGGCCCCGCGTCAGGCTTTTTGCTTACAGCTCAGAGCCTGCAGTCTGCTTTTGAGTCTATGTCTCCTCTCTCTGTCCCTACCCTGTTCGTGCTCTGTGTCTCTCCTTCTCTCAATTATCAATAAATGTAAATTTAAAAAATTTTTAAATGATGTGTCGTTAGTGTAAGATATAATAGATGGAAGCAGAGATGAGAGGAAAGAAAGAGACCAAGTTATGGAGCCAAGAAAGCCTTTATTGGGATCTTAGATTCCCGGGCGAGGTTCCGTGACTCCGGGAGTGGGGAGTCAGGGAAGTCGCGTCTAGCACAGGAGGGGCGAAGTATTTTATGGGTGAAAGACTTCCGGTCTGGTCCTGGAAGGGCAGACCACCAAATAAGGGCACTTTAGGGAAGTGGCAGGATGGGATAGGTTGCCTCCTCTGTCAGGGTGATGGGAAGCTGGGGCTTCATGATTGGCTGTTTTCAAACTGGCGCGGAACATTCCAGGTCTGCAGGTGAGAGGTGGGGGTCGTCGGTGCACGGTGTTTTTCTCCAACCCACAGCAAAATGGCCGCTAGTCACCATGCCAAGGTGACTCTTACAGTTAGCATCCTCTGAAAGTGACCAGTGAGTTTGCTTCATACATTTAAACATATCTGATCAGTTTCAGTGCACTGTAGTTATTCTTACTGATGCTGACATTGTCCCAGGTTGGGCCACTGGAAAATTCTTCAAGTTTGCTGCTAACTCATTTTGACAAACACCAGGCTTCCTGTCTTCAGGAATGAGAAGAGTTCCAGGCTTCTGCTACCCATTTCTTCCCTCACACCTGGAATCAACCGTATCCCAAGAAGCCCTGTTCCTTTCAATGGGAGGCTATATTTAGAAACCATAATCTTACTGTTTTCCGGGGCTCATCACTTCTGAGTTGGTCATTGCTTTTAGGTTTTATCAGTGGATAGAATAAGGAAATACATGTATAAATAATCAGTTGGTATGTTTATTAAGTCTCTTTTAAGTATTGTTTTTCCCTATCATTTTTTCTTCTTAGGTGTGATGTGATGTTGGCCAGGAGCGAATGGTCAAGAAAGAATTCTTGAGATATTTTTGGTACAAAAAGATGTTTCTATTAAAGCATGGGGACAGGACCCTTGGGCAGAAGTTGCTGCATTGGGATTGTGACAGCAATTGATTATATCATTTTAAGTTGGGATGGGCTTAGGGATAGCCGTAAATCTCTATGAAATTTGGAAGCAAGGCTTCCAGGACCTTGAGGGGCTCGCTGCTGTTAAGATAAGGCCATTTACTACTGTCTAGTAAAAAAAAAAATTAGTCATGAGACCCTTCAGATGTGTGTCAGTGGGCCATAAGTTTGGAGGATAGTTGGTAACATATACCCTGGGGGATAGAGATAAAGTGTCCAAAGGGATTTTTTTGTATGTTAAAGAAGACTTACAGAACCCTGGAGGCCAGGCCAATGTCAACTTCAAGGTTGACTTTTGCCTCTAGCACAGTATTCGTGGAGGCAGCTGAGTTCCAGAAGGAAGGTCACTCTGCCTGTTTCAAGGACTTGTCAATGGGCTGCAGGTTACAAGGAAATTTAATTTTTTCCCTTCATTTCTTTGCCTTTGTTCTCCATGTCACTTCCACTGTTTTGGCTTTTTGGTTTATTTTGCTTCTTCTCCTCTTTTTCTTTCTTTCTTTTTTTTCAGTATAAGCAAATTTTAAAAATACAAGCAAATATTTATTCCCTCCCCCATAAGATAAAGAGAGCATGCTGTACATGCTTTTCTCCAGCTTGCTTTTCATCACTTACTACATGCTACAGATCACTAAATACGATGATTTTCAATACTAAACAAAATACAAGTTCACAGACTCTTATCCACAATTCCCAAATTCTCAAAGTTCTGAGAATCCAGAAATTTATTATAAGCTTGCAGAAAACTCGTTTGGGGAAAAAAAATCAGACCCAAACACATAAAGTTATTTATTATCTTTATTTTTTATAGTTGTGTGCATTTATGCTTAATACATTTTTGATGTTAGAATATTTAATATATGAGTTGTTAAATAATATATGGTACATGTACTGTATTACTTTTCTGAAAGCTGAAAATCATGAATTCTGAAATATATCTGGTTCTAAGGATTTCAGAAAAGGCATCCTGCACCTGTAAAATCTAAATCACTTAATAGTAACTTTGAGGGACTTTCTTTCTCCCAACATCTGGTTTTGGATTTCTTTTTTCAGTTTCGTTTTTTGTTTTGTTTTATTTTTTTGTTTTGTTTTTTAAGTAATCTGTATGCCCAAATGTGGGGCTAGAACTCACAACCCTGAGATCAAGAGTTAACATGCTCTCCCCACTGAGCCACCCAGGTGCCACAGATTTTTTTTTAAAGAATCATGTCTATAAAACTTAGCCTCTCGGGGTGCCTGGGTGGCTCAGTTGGTTAAGCGTCTGACTTCAGCTCAGGTCATGATCTCCTGGTCTGTGGGTTCAAGCCCTGTGTCGAGCTCTGTGCTAACAGCTAACCCAGAGCCTGGAGCCTGCTTTAGACTCTGTGTCTCTCTATCTCTCTGACCCTCCCTTGCTCGCACTGTCTCTGTCTCTCAAAAATAAAAATTTAAAAACATTAAAAAATTAAAAAAAAAACAGCCTCTCATTTTAATATAACCAAGTATATAATGTGAATCTCTCAGCACAAACGGAATGGAAAGCAGAAACCCATGGGTTTTCCCTGCACAAGCCAAGACCGAGTAAGGTTGCAAGATTTCCTCCTTGGTGAAGTGACCCCAAGGGCAAAGATTTCTGGTGACAGGCTTGAAGACTCAGCTTTTAAGTATTTTAAGTATAACGATGAAGCAGATAATTTCAAAGAAAACCCTGGTTAATTCTCAGCCTTTGTGGACCTCCTCTGTGTTAGATATCATAGGATTTTGAGATGGAAAGAACACCGGTGGTTGCTGGTGAGCATCTTCTAGAAGCACTGGACCAACTGTCACTTGAACAAGAAGCCGTTCCTAACTTTGCCTGTTGCTCTTATGAGGAACCATTGCATTTATGGTACTGATAGAGGGCGGGTTTGAACAATCACTACAGTACTACCCTCCTTTATTGCCAAGTGCTTTCAGCAGTATTACATTATGAGCTTTATCTGGGAGGTAACTTAGTCACAAGTGAATAAACAGGCCTCCCTCCCTGGGACAGATCGTAGAAGCTGCAGAATCCTTGCCGCCCCTCCTCGGGAAAGGGTTATTTGTCCCTGCCCATTGACAGAGCCACTGAACTTGCTCTGGCCAACAGTCTGTGGGGGGGAAATGATGTGGGCCGCTTCTGGAGAGTAGCTTTGAGAGCCAGCATGTTATTTTCCGTGTGCCCTTTTCCCGCCTCATAAAAACGGCCGGATCCAAGACAGAAACTGCCCCATCAGCCTCCAGCTAAGAGTAACTGTGGCGCAGCACAGAGCCACAACCGCTCTGTGATGGGCATGTGGTGTAAGTGGGGAGGAATCTTCGTTACAAACCACTGAGATTTCGGGGCTGCTTGTTCCCACAGTATAGCCCAACTTACACTGACTGGACCCCTTGCCGCGGGTCACGCAGCCAATGGTTAAATGTGCTAGGCAGCCCCAATGTCCTGACGGAGCCCTCCAGTTTTTCTAGAGACAACTGTCATCCTTTGATTTGCTAAAACTCGCTTTCCTTTCCTATTCTAATTTCCGAAACCGCTTGAGACACCTAATTAATATCTTGAAAGTTTTTGAGATCCAGCATAGCACCAGTATCTGTAGATATTGCAAGTATTAAGTGTTACGAATATGCTCCCCATCAGACTGGGCGTGAAAACAAGGTGACTGAGAAATTAGTAATCTAGGAAGTAGAAGAAAGATGAAAAGGAGACAAGAAGTATGTCATGATGGATGAATTTGTTTGGTATTTTAATTTTCTTTGCTCTGAACTGACAGGACTTTGGCAAGAAGGGTGCTTTCATCAATCTTTCTCATCTCTTTCACCAAAATGAGGTAGGAAGATTTCAGTTCAGCTCATGAAAAAAATGAAACAATTGAAAAAAGACCACTCCCAGAATGGAATTTTTATTTACTTATTATTTACTTATTATTATATTTGTAAAAACCATTATGCTGTATTAAGTAAAATATGTTAAGTTCACACATAGACTAAGCAATGCCTTTCAAATCCATCCCATAATCCTTCTTCAAAATCCAGAACACAAGCATTAAAACAGTATCCGTGTGCCGATACCGTGGTGTGGGCATAGTGATTTTCATGAATTTCGGGCCCCAGGTAATTGTAAAGAGATGCGGATGTACATTTGTATGTCATCTTAGAGAAGGGCTAGCTCTTCTCTCGGTGTTATCTGTGGAGATTTCTTCATCCAACCACATCAACTCATTTCTCTAACTATTGCTATTAGTTATGAAGCTATATCAGTATTTTAATGGACAGCCACCTCTGTTTCCTTACCACCCGGTAAAACATTTCACTTGAAATATTCAGGAAGCTTCTCAGTTTTAATAAATGGAGGAGAATGATGTTCTGAACTCCTGTTTCACAGTAACTCACATCAGTGTTATAATCACAAACGGCTTCTCCATCTAGGTTTTTTCCATTTAGGTATATTCTGTTGTCCATCATCTTCCCTGAAAAACTAGATGCACATGAATCCCACATAATGAAGACAGGCATCTCATATCTTTGATGCAGCAACAATTAGCCACGTGGCTTCCCACACCCACTGACAATCAATGAATTTTCTCGAGTGATTTGAGAGTAGAGATACATTAACATTTGCTAGTCACAAACCTCAGACAGAGTCAATGTAAAAAAAAAAATAGAAGAGCACATATTGAAATTAATTATGCCCATGCAAAAATCCATCCACTTAATCTTTTGAAGCATACCAGCATTTTCTAAGTGTTTAACATTGTATTATTCCTTATAATAAATATATTTTGATGTAATGTCCAAATAGAGTGACTGATATCCTGCTTTCTACCCAGTTTCTGTGACATTTATTGACATTTGATGTGCAAGTAAATACTTTTATGAATATGTATACCTTTCAAGTTATTTTAGGCACACTCTGGTGTTTGCTAGAGTATATATTTAAAATGAAGGTCTTTCCTCATTCATTACGTTTATAGGGTTTGACTCTAGTTTGCATTTTGGAATATTGAGTAAGGATTAAATTTCAGTCAAAGGCTTGGCCACTTTACATTTTACAGTTTTGCTCCTGCATGATAGCTGATGTTGAATAAGTTGTGAGTTCCAGAGAGAGGCTTGCAATTTTTAAAGTTCAATTTTAGCATTGTATCTTTTTGTTCTTATATGCATATATGAAACTAGTGAGTTTGGGGATTAAAGGGCCTTCTCTCTTTTTTATCTCCCTTTCCTTTTCTCTTTCATTTTATTAAAAAAAAAACTCTTAGGGCCAAGCTATCATATTAGTACCCAAGTCTATATAAGAGGGGGTGTTATAAAGGCTCTGGGAGCTCAGATAGAAGTTTTAGATTGCCTACTGCATTCTGTCCTCATGGAGTAGGTAACTATCAGGCTCCAGCATATTTATTCTGATATCTGTGGATCTTTGAGGAAATTAAGAAGGAGTGGGAGATGATGTGATAATAAAGCAGCTTGAAGAACTTACCCTTTCCAGGAATTTGTTTAGTGCTCCTTGTTCTCAAAGACACATGAGTCTGTGTGTAATGTACCAGGATCATCTTGCCTCTACTGTCTATTGAAAATAGAAATTTTCTTGGCAAAATGTGTGTATATCCAAGGAGTCCATAAACGTTTGTTTATTTATTTGTATCTTTATTTATTCATTTAAAGTTTTTTGAGAGAGAGCATGAGCAAGGGAGAAGGGCAGAGAGAGAGAGAGAGAGAATCTTAAGCAGGCTCTGTGTTCAGCGCAGAGCCTGACATGGGACTCAATCCCACAACCCTGGGATTGTGACCTGAGCTGAAATCAAGAATCAAACACTTGACCTACTGAACCACCCAGGTACCCCCATAAACATTTACTGAGTCCCTACTGTGTGCCATAATTTCTAAGACTCATCTGCAAAATAAGCAATTTGGAATAACTTCAGGATTGGCACAAGATTCCAAGTCATCTTGGACCCAACTCATAATTGTAGAACAATAAAAGAGATGGGAATAAACCCTTGAAAAGCACTAATTTGGCTTGGTCTATAACATTTCCATTTAAAATGTGAGTTAGAAAGTCAAGAAAGACCCACAGGTAAGCATCCAGATGGAAGATGGGCACTGGTATGGTGATATCTGGACCTTTGGGCAGCCAAGTCTCCAGGGTCAGAGGTGCAAATCTACTAGCTGAGACACTCAGGAACTCACTGACTCTCTCTGAGAATTTTTATTGCCAGGTAAAACATGCATGTCTTTTGAAGGATAATTACAATCCAGTAACCACAAGGAGTCACACGTTAATGGACTTGGATGTTCCAAATAATGCAAATAATTTTTTGAAGAGCATGGAGCATATATATTTACATCCACAGCCAGCATTCTATTTTACCCTATAGTTCTGACATAATTGCTGGGGAAAATATCCTTCATTCCATCCTGCTGTCAGTATGAATTCAGTTTTTTAAATCACCTATAATCTAAGGACAGCAAAAAAATCCTTTTTATTCCATCAGCTTTTTCTTGCTCATAGATAGATGTTTGAACAGGTATGAGAGAAATAAGTGTTGGCAAGCAATAACTTGCAACTGCAGCTGTTTGGGGGAAAAGGAATCAAGGGAAGTTCAATCCACGCAAGTAGAAGCCTATTGGCTATTGTCAGAGAAACAGGATCAAGGACCAAAGGCTAGCCCTCCACCCAGCCACAATTCACTGTTTTATTACTTCCCCATAGCAGCCTGGAAGGCACAGGGAACCCTTGCCTTATGTAGAAACACTTGAAACACTAATTGGCCATAGTCAGGGGGATCGGCTGTTTCACTCACAAGGCACCAAAGACAAGAGGGCATTTTTATAGGCTAGAGCCCAACTCAATTGGATTTCACATATTGATATTAAAAGACCATTTGTAGGGCTCTGGGTGGCTCAGTCAATTGAGTGACCAACTCTTGATTTTGGCTCATGTCCTGATCCCAGGGTCATGAGATCGAGCACTGCATCAGGCTCGCTAGAGCCTGCCTGGGATTGTCTCTCTTTTGCTCAGCTTATCTCCCCCCACTCATGTGATATCTCTCTCTAAAATAGTAAGTAAATAAGTAAGTAAATAAATAAATATCATTTGTGAAAGATGCTAAGAAAAGAAAGGTTAAAGAGATAATTATTGAAACATACCAAAATAAGGCCTTGCCCTAATGCCCACTACCTCTGCCCCATTCTAAGTAAGAAACTTATTCTCTAGCTCTTAGGGGGAGGTGGCAGGGTCATCCATTGATGGGAGTTAAGTCCTGGTAGTGCAGTCTTTGATAACGTTTACCTTGCTGGAGTTTGGGGTGGGGTAAAATAAGTTAAAAACGTGCTGTTCAGGGAATGGTAATGTGAACTTATTGATAAATGAATTAATATTTTATTAAGAACTAGAGGAAAATGGAGGTCTCCTGGCAATGGATTACAAGAAGGAATGCTGCCACTTTCAGGTAAAGAGCCGGCAAGGTTTGATTATCTAACAAGACCAATCAGCTGTGCATGCATTCTCCACATCATAGTTATTTACTACTGTGAGACAAATGACCCTAAAACATACTCACTTAAAAAAGAAAACCCAATCATGTATTTTCTCTCACAATTCTGAGGGTCAGGAACCCAGGAGTGACTCGGCTGGTGGTTCTGGCTCAGGATTTCTCATGAGGCTGCCGTCAAGAAGTCAGCCAGAGTTGTGTTTATCTGAAGGCTCAACTGGGGCCGATGGATCTGCTTCCAAGATGATTTGTTCTTATTGCTCTTCTTGGCTGGAAGGCCTTCTTGCCATGTGGACTTCTCCATCAGGCTGCTCAAGTGTTTTCGCAACATGGCAGCTAGCTTCCCAGAGAGAGTTACCTGAGAGTAAGGAGGAAGCCACAACACCTGTTATGACCTTTCTCAGAATTCCTATGTGGTTGCTTCTGTCATGTTCTCTTTGTTAGAACCAAAGTGCAGCCCACACTCAAAGAGAGGGTGATTCAGGTCCGGTTTATGAACGTAAGAGTAACAGAGAATTATCAATATATTTTAAAACTGCTGCAGAGGGGTGTCTGGGTGGTGCAGTTGGTTAAGTGTCCAGCTTCAGCTCAGGTCATGATCTCATGGTTTGTGAGTTCGAGACCTACCTTGGGATGTCTGCTGTCAGCACAGAGCCTACTTCAGATTCTCTGTCCTTTTTCTTTCATTGCTCATTGCCTGTTCATGACTCTCTCTCTCTCTCTGTCTCTCTCTCTCTCTCTCTTTTTTTCTCTTTCTCTCAAAAATAAATTTTAAAATATATTTTAAAATCAAGTTTAAAAAAATGGGGCACCTGGGTGACTCAGTCGGTTAAACATTGGGCTTAGGCTTGATTTCAGCTCAGGTCATGATCTCATTGTACATGAGTTTGAGCCCTGCATCAGGCTCTGTGCTGACAGCACAGAAACTGCTTGGGATTCTTTCTCTCCTTCTGTCTCTTCCCCTCCCCCACTTGTTCTCTCTCTCTCTTGTTCGCTCACTCGCTCACTCTCTCTCAAACGTAAATAAACTTATAAAAAATTAGCTGTAATCAGCTGAACCTGGCTGGTTCAGTCAGTAGGGCATGTGACTCTTGATCTTGAGGTTGTAAGTCAGAACTCCACATTGGATGTGGCGATTTCTTAAAACGAAAATCTAAAAAAAAAAAAAAATACTGCCACAGTAATGAATCACTGGAAGAATTTCTGTCCCTTTAATTTTGAGTTTACTATTTTTGATTATCTAATATAAACAATTGTTCATGCGTTCTTCATAGTTCAAACTTAGACCTTTCTTACATGACAGTACTAAAGAAGAGTATCCTTTTAGGTGACAGGTAACAAGGAAAAAGTGAATTTGCCTGTAATTTTTAAGAAAGTAGACTTTCCCAGTTGACTGACCTGGGGATGGGTCAGTAAAAGCCATTCAGGAGCCTCAGTAGACATGCTGCTCTAGCACCACCCCAAGTCCACTGGTGTCAGATTTGCCGAAATATTCTTAGCTGTTTTTGTGGCTTAACCTTATTATGTTCTCTTCTAACTTCTACCTTCTACCTTCATCATCAATGATGGTGCCTATTCTATCTTTTGCATGTTCTTCATGGTACCAGAAATTTGGGGAATGAGAAGTCTGGACCACACGTAGAGTATAATGTTCAGTTCTAAGCTAAAACAACAACAACAACAACAACAAAAACCCCAAAAAACAAACAAACAAACAAAAAGAAAACCAAAGCCAAGGCCATATGATAGAACAGGATGGAGAAGACCCCTAGCTGTTCTGTGTGCAGAACCCTTGAGGACCTCTGGGCATTTTGACCTGGAGAATGTCCTGCCCATATTCCCTTGGATCTTCCCTTAGAAGTACCTGCTGGCTGAGTTCCAGCCTATCCATCTCTTTGTCTGAGGGCTTCCTCTCAAAGTTGGAGCCCAATCTCTTTCAAGAGCAGTGCTCAACTGATAACTGATGGGCGTTGGTGTATAACCCTCCAGCTTCTTCAGCCTTTGGGTTGGATAACCCTGAGGCCAGGGTTCTATGCTGGCTTCCCAGGTTACCCAAGGGCTGAGCTCAGGTTGTCCACAGTGGTCATTGGCTTGATAACACCCGATTGACTGCTTTCTTTTCCCTCTCAATTCCCCTCTCCTCTACCGCTGCTTCCTAGAACCACCTCCCAGGTAAACTACTCACATTTGAATAAATCCTTACGACAGAGTCTGCCTCCTAAAGAACCCAAATTAAGACAGTGAATGATGTGACCACAGTCTTCAAATGTATAGGTGACTGTCATGTAAAAGAGTGATTAGATTTCCTATTCAAAAGGGAGGATTAGGAGGTGCCTGGTTGGCTTAGTCAGAAGAGCATGTGACTCTTGATCTTGGAGTTGTGAGTTTGAGCTCCACATTGGGCATACAGGTTATTTTTAAATAAATAAACTTTAAAAAACAAAGGGGGAGACCTAGGACCACTAGATAGTAGTTATCAGGAGATGGGATTTGGTTTAGCATAATTCCAAAATAATAAGATGCCCATGATGTTTAATTTTATGCATCAACTTGACTGAGTAAGGGATGCCAGATAACAGCTAGAACATTATTTCTGGGTGTGTCTCCAACGGTGTTTCCAGAAAGGATTCGCATTTGAATCAGTCGACTGAGTAAAGATCACCTTCACCAATGTGCGTGAGGCACTGTCAAGTCTGTTGAAAGCCCAAATAGAACCAAAGGCTGAAGAAAGGGGAATTCACTGTCTCTACTTGGGCTGGGACAGCCATCTTCTCCTACCTTCAGACGTAGGAGGTCTGAAGCCTTCATTCTCAGACTGAAATAAGGCACCAGCTTTCTGGCTCTTCAGCAAGCAGACGGCAAATGATGCCACTTCTCGGCCCTGATAACTGCTGAGCCAATTCCTTTGATACATTTCATCTTATGTATGTTATTGTCTATTCTATTGGTTTTGGTTCTCTGGAGCTCCCTGACTAATACAGTGACTAAAAACGGATGCGGCTGCTTTGGGAAGTAATAAAGTCATTATTACAGGGGGTGTTTCTACAGAGGCTGGTTAACCACCAGGGATACGTAATTGATCTGAAACCTAAACTAAGTGCTTTTGAAGGTCAGAGGTGGGCTTCCCATTATGATAATGAAGCCGAAACTTGTGGATTCTCCTCCTCGAAGACCCTTTCAAGGCCTCGCAATGGGCATGCATGGCCACACATTTCCATAAACCTGCAGCTCTTTGTATCAGATAAAGGCCATTGACTTTTGTTTTTCTTTTAATTAAAAAAAATTTTTTAATGCTTATTTATTTTTTAGACCAAAAGAGAGACAGAGGGAAGCAGGGGGAAGAGCAGAGAGAGGAGACAGAACCCAAAGCAGGCTCCAGGCTCTGAGCTGTCAGCACAGAGCTGATGCGGGGCTCAAACTAACAGACCTCAAGATCATGACCTGAGCTGACTCAGCCACCAAGGCGCCCCTGACTTTTGTTTTTTTAAAGATTTTATTTTTAAGTAATCTCTACTCTACACCCAGTGTGGGGCTCAAACTCACAACCTCAAGATCAAGAGTCGCCTGCTCTATTGATTGAGCCAGCCAGGTGCCCTGACCACTGGCTGTTTTGACTGCATCTTAATATTTGTTTTCTAGGAATTTCTTGGAACAGAATTTCTCAGAATTCCAGGGTTTGGGGGTAACACATGTAGCAGTGCTGGAAGCCGGTCCAACCCACTGTGACATTGCATGTGTTGATGTATTCCAACACATTGGATTGAATTTTACAATGTCTGATACTCTTGTCCTGACAAGCGTGGTGATTCTAGGTGGAATACATGCAAAATTGCCACCAGCCCAGCAGAAGAGCCTGAAAAAACAAGTGACAATGGCAAAAAGGAAAGCCCTCTTTCCTTGTGCTAAGAACTCTTACACTAAGAGTAATTTGATAACATGCTGTCGGTCTTTCAGTGTAACAGCAATTATAAAAGTCTTCAAATTATCTTTGTGTGCTCTTTGACTTTAGAATAATTTTAATATTTTTCCATAATTATTAACCAGTCAAAATTTTATTTTAATTATTTTATTTTTTATTAAGCTTTTTAATCCCCATGTAGTCAACATTAGTGTTACATTAGTTTCAGGTGTACCGTATAGTGATTCTTCACTTCGCTACATTACTTGGCACTCATCATGATAAGTGCACTCTTTAAACCCAGCCAAAACTTTAATTTAAGATTTTTTAATTGTTGATTTATTGTTGAGAGAGAGAGAAAGCATGAGCAGGGGAGGGTCAGAGACAGAGGGAGACACAGAATCTGAAATAGGCTCCAGGCTCTGAGCCATCAGCACAGAGTCCGACATGGAGCTCGAACTCACGAGCTGTGAGATCGTGACCTGAATCGAAGTCGGATGCTTAACCGACTGAGCCACCCAGGCACCCCCCCTTATTTTTCTCATTTTTAAGTAGTATCTACATCCAATGTAAGCCTAGAACTTACAACCCCGAGGTCAAGAATCACATGCTCTGCTGACTGAGCCAGCCAGGTGACCCTCCAGGCATGCTTTTAATAAAATCTTAAAATACAGAGTCAAGGCTGGCATGACCCTCTGCTAGCTCTCTATGACATTGTCCCCTTAGAGGGACATCATTTTGGGTGCCTATTGACACTTTCTACAAAGAATTGTGTAAACAAAAGGGACTCTATAATAAAGTTACTGATAACAAAGACAGTGAAATGGTAAAACTATTCTTTTGAATGCTTTCTAATCTATAATGCAGCCCCAGGGATGAAGAAAGTCAGTGCTTATATAAGTATGTATGAAATATTCATCTGAAAGACCAAAATGAGGAGAAAACGGAATAATAAGACAATGAAAACTGGCCAGTGATAAAAGAGGGTTAAATATTTCTTGACTGGACAGGGGTAAGGTTATGTGGTGACAGCAGAAATTAGCAAACTATTGTGCATTGGCCAAATGTACTCCTGCCTCGTTTGTAAATGAAATTTTATTGAAACAGTCATATTCACTTATTTACATATAGCAAGTGGCTGTTTTCACGCTGTGACTGTGGAGTCGGCATGACCAAGACCGTATGGCCTGGAAAACATAAAATACTGGCTCATTGGCCTTTCATAGAAAATGTCTAACAGCCTCTTGTCTAGAGCTAATCTTTGGGCTAGACGAAGTTAGTTTCTGTGTCAGTTTGTAGCACAGACATGTATGGAGAATAATCCTTATTCTATAAAAAATTTCACAGTGAGAGAGATCTTAATTTTGTAATAGAATTCTAAAATTGAAAAAAAAAACTTTGACATTGAAAGTTGTAAAACTTCTTTATTGAGGTCAGGCTCTTAGTCATTACTGCAGAGGAGGAGAAAGATCAGGTTTAAAAATAAGACTTAATTTTTTAATGTTTATTTATTTTTGAGAGAGAGAGACATAGTGTGAGCAGGGGAGGGGCAGAGAGAGAGGGAGACACAGAATCCGAGCAGGCTCCAGGCTCCGAGATCTGAGCTCCGAGCTGTCAGCACAGAGCCTGATTCGGGGTTTGAACTCACAAACTGTGAGATCATGACCTGAGCTGAAGTCAAAGGCTTAACCCACTGAGCCACCCAGGGACCCCTTTGGTAAACACCTGAGCTCAGCTGCACCCATCTACCTTTCCCGCATCACCAGCCAGCACTGTCCCTACAACCCACCATGTGTATATGTCTGTGTTTATGTACCTTGGTGCAGGTACACACACACACACACACACACACACACACACACACACACTGTGCTTTGGCTGCATTAATCTCACAGCTCTCTATACTCTTTAAACATTCATGCCTCCTATGTCCTTGACTTTGCTATTTTCATGCCTTTCCTGTGGCTGAAAACCACTCATTTGCCCCCAAACTCTAGCTGTGAGAAACCTGAAACCAAATTCATTTTCTTTTCCTTGGAGCATGCTTAGGGAATGCGCTCCTGTGTTTCAGTCTCCCCTTTCTGAGCTTCATTTCCCTGCCTTTGGGTGAGTGGGAAGAAATTCAAAGGGTCCAATCAGTCCTCTGCTGCTGGGAATCTTCTGAGCTACATTTTTAATACTTAGAGAAAAATCCTCAATTCACTAAAGGACTAGCATCTGCAAAACACAGGGAGGTTTTCTGACACTCTTTTAGGCAAGAACTAGTCTTCTTAACTTCAACCACAAGTTCCCTGGGAGCTCAGTCAGGGCAAAGCCAATGTTTTGTTCTTGGAGTGGTCCCTGATGCACCGGAGTCCAGCCCAGCAGGCCCAGGGCTCCCAGGAGGATGGACGGTGTCGGCGAAACGGAGTGAGAGAGACTCAGCTTCTTTCTGCTCACCAGGCAGCCATCTCTTCCCTGCCCAGAGTCAGCCATTTTTATTAAATAAGCATATGGGATACAAAACAGGAGTGGAAATTGCCTTAGACAATGATTTCTGATGACAAATTCTTTGGCATGTAAAAATTTCCCAGACGTAGATTGGTAGAAGACTCATGCATAATCTTTATCAATAGTGATTGAAGTAGGTGACTAAATGCTTCTCACATGGGGAGGGAAGGGATCTTTAGCATTTAAATACAAGGCAATGTTTTTAGCACAGCAAAGGGAAGAGTTAGTTCTTTGTGAGAGGGGTCAATAGCCTGTTTTTTGAGGGGAAGAAAAACAGGTTTTCTCAGGAAATGTAATATTTGCTCCCATAATCACAAAGGAAGAAAATCCTATAACAAGTTTTTCATAAGGTACAATTCACATATTTTTAGCATAAGAAGGCAAGTCACTCCTGATATCAGTCAGGCAGGCGCCTAGGGAATTGGTGCTCAAGCAGGAATTGAGTGGGGGTTGAGTGGGTGCAGATGCCGGTCGCCTTCTGACAGTGGGAGGCCTTGCAAACCCGTCTGACATCAGAAGTGGCTCCCAGCACTGATGCATTCGAGGAGTGACTGGCATGTGAAGGGATGTAGCCCACGTTTACGGCGGGGAAGAGTGAAAGAACACGGTGGCATAGACCTAGAGGAATTCTTGGTAGGAAGGTGAACTATTAGAGTCAGATTGCTATTTCAGTGCTCTGTTAAACAGTTCGGGCATGTCTACAGTGGTTGCAATCCCATGGCCCAGGGCAGGGCCGCCATGTCGCACAACTCTGGCATGCTCAGCCTACAGGCCAGCCCCCCATCTGCAGCACTGGGGTAGTGCTAAGCGCATGGGGTTCGAGGTGCACATTCTCAGGTTTGATTTCCAGCTTCAGCATTTACTGGTATATTGACCCTATGCAAGTTCCTTAAAATTCTCCAGACTTCTATTTGTTCATCTTTAAAATGGGTGAATCATACATCATTGTGTTATAAGGATGACGTGAAGTAAGATATAACACTTAAGAAAATGTAACTGCTTGGGGCGCCTGGGGGTGCTCAGTCGGTTAAGCACCCGATTTCAGCTCAGGTCATGGTCTTGTGGTCTGTGAGTTTGAGCCATCAGCACAGAGCCTGCTTGGGATTCTCTCTTTCTCTCTCTCTCTCTCTCCCTCTCTCAATAAATAAATAAATAAACTTTAAAAAAGAAAAAGAGGGGCACCTGAGTGGCTTCATCTGTTGGGCGTCTGACTTCGGCTCAGGTCATTATCTCTTGGTCTGTGGGTTTGAGCTCTGTGTCAGGCTCTGTGCTGGCAGCTCAGAGCCCTGGAGCCTGCTTTGGATTCTGTGTCTCCCCCTCTCTGCCCCTCCCCTGCTCTCTCTCTCTCTCTCAAAAATAAAAACTAAAAAAAATTTTTTTTAAAGAAAAAGAAAGGGGCGCCTGGTGGCTCAGTCGGTTAAGCCTCTGACTTTGGCTCAGGTCATGATCCCATGTTTGTGGGTTTGAGCCCCGCATTGGGCTCTGTGCCGACAGCTCAGAACCTGGAGCCTCCTTCCGATTCTATGTCTTCCTCTCTCTCTGCCCCTCCCTTGCTCATGCTCTGTCTCTCTCTGTCTCAAAATAAATAAAACATTTAAAAAAATTAAAAAGAAAAAGAAAATGGCAAGTGCTTAATAAATAAGCTTTTCATGAAATGTGTTTATGGCTAGTTGTGAATCTTCACTGGAGATTTACATCATTGTAAACCATCTTTGTACGAAATGGGTTTTGATGCTATTGTATGTAAATGTTATGGGATTAGTTTCCTAGGACTGCTCTAGCAAGTTATCACAAACTGGGTGGCGTTAACAACAGAAATGTACTACACTATTGGTGGGAATGTAAACTGATGCAACCACTCTGGAAAACAGTGTGGAGGATCCTCAAAAAATTAACCATAGAACTCCCCTATGACCCAGCAATAACACTGCTAGGGATTTACCCAAGGGATACAGAAGTGCTGATGCATAGTGGAACATGGACCCCAATGTTCATAGCAGCACTTTCAACAATAGCCAAATCATGGAAGGAGCCTAAATGTCCATCAACTGACAAATGGATCAAGAAGATATGGTTTATATATACAATGGAATACTACATGGCCATGAGAAAGAATGAAATCTGGCCATTTGTAACAAAGTGAATGGACCTCGAAGGTGTCATGCTAAGTGAAATAAGTCAGGCAGAGAAGGACAGTTACTCATAAGTGTAACAGGAGAAACTTAACAGAGGACAATGGGAAGGAGAAGGGGGGAAAAAGAGTTAGGGAGAGGGAGGGAGGCAAATCATGAGAGACTCTTGAATACTGAAAACAAACTGAGGGCTGAAGGGGGAGGGGGAAAGGGAAAGGGAAGTGATGGGCATGGAGGAGGGTACTTGTGGGGAAGAGCACTGGGTGTTATATGGAAACAAACTTGACAATAAACTATAAATTTAAAAAAAACACTGTATATCTGAACTGGGAGATTCTTAGCCAATATAACAATAAAACAAGGTTAATTGTTTGAACTGGAAGATTTGGAATTTTATATATGTCTCTCTGTTCTGGAGAACAGGAACCCAAGATCAAGGTGCTGGCAAGGCCGTACTCCCTCGGAAGGCTGTGGGGAAGGATCCTTGCCTCTTCTGGCTTCTCATGGTGCTCCTCGGTCTACAGCTGTGTGACTTCAACCTCTGCCTCTGTCATCATCTCCTTCCCTTCTTCCCTCTTTGTCCATGTCCAAATTTTCCTTCTCTTATAAGGACATCAGTCATTGGATTAAGGCCCATCCACACCCAGCGGGACCTCATGTTAACTTACTTAATCTGCAAAGACCCTCTCTCCAAATAAAGTCACACGCACACTTACTCAGGCTCAAGGCTCAACCATGTATTTTGGGGGGACACAACTCTACCCACAATAGCGACCATGAACATAGACTGGTGGGGAGGAGAAGGTTCTCTTCAGGAGCCTGTGTATATCCTTGGAAAAGTCACTTAGCTCTCTGTCCTCTGTGTCCTCATCTGTACCATCCGTGAAATGAGAACACTGGGTAATGTACTCACTCAGATCCCTCAGTCTTTATGTTTCCCGGTTTTATGAAGGCTCCCAGATTCCGAATCCGGTGACCCTGAATTCCTGAGGTTCTTCCGTAATGCCGGGCTGAGATGGCCGAAGGTAGGACAGCGGCCTCACGGGTGAGTCCACTGGCCAGCATGGGTCCCACCTGCGGTGCTCGCCTCCTCTGCGCCCCTTGAGCGGCTCCGTGGCACCTGCGTTGAATCCACGGAAATTTTTCCCACCAAATTTTTTCTTCATTCCCTTTTTTGTTTCATTCTAAGCCACTGGTAGTAAATTCCATTTTGATTTTTACAAAATCTGCCTCCATGTCAGTGGATTGCTGTAGGGTCAACCTATACTTCAGTCACTACTGTCGGCAACTTTTGAACACTGTTAAGAGCCGGATAGGATGCACAGGTTTTTTAGAGGAGCAGAGCAGATAGGAAAGCCCACGTGGTGGACTTCAAATGTATTTATGTTCCGTTCCATGCAGAGGAAGATGTCCTTGTGGGTTCATTGGCTTGACCATGGACCTTCACTTGAACCTGAAACAAGGGGGGAAAACCCCTTTAGTCTAGCAAGTACTCCATAGAGAAGACCATTGGGTTCACACATGTGAAGCAATGGTGCATATTTATAGCTTAGAAGAACCTTTAGGATCTCCCTAGAGCTTTACTGTTAAATAACTTTTAAGTCCCAGTGCTACTGGAGGCTTATAAGTCTTGCAGTTTTTATTATGAATGATGTCATTACCTAGGAAATAACCTCCCGAACCACATTCTTTGTAAGGATTCTATAGAATATACCTCAAAAGTATATATTTTTCTGTACACAAGCATTAAACAATATAAGCTTGCTAAATTGATTATGCAAATTTTGTAAAAGTAAACAAATACAAGCTGCATAAATATTTCTAGTATCTATATATTACATACACTGAGAACTATATATTGCCAAGTATGGACTGAAAATAACAAAGATGATGAAAATAGTCAAAATAGCATTGCAGAATTTTAATTGAGAATAATATAGTGCTCGGGAACCTGATAATGAATATAATAAATCTCACACAACTATGCAATTAATTTTCTGATTTACTAGGAAAGTGTTTGCAAAGGTAAAATTCAGCCTGGTTCCTATTAATGTAACACTGACTTTGAATTAGTGGCATCTGAATTAATGAGGTTTTATTTTGAAGGGAAACTTTACTTTTAAAAACAATTTATTTTGATCATATAACTTTTTGTGTGTGGTTGCATCCGTGATATAGTGTCAATAACTCAAAGTGCCCACTCATGGGAGCCGAAGATGTCCCCCTTGGCACCACACTAGGGGAGGCATCGATTGTGAAGACACGCCTAACTCCTGTAATTTGTGGTCCTTGCGGGTTACTTTAATCCTGAGCCAGTGGGTCCTTCCACAGGGGTCTGCTCCGTTGTGGTGGCTCGGAGGCAGAGCGGTACCAAGAAAAGAGCACAAACCCTGGAGTTACACAGACCTGAGAGCTCAAGTGACATTTCCACAGCTTCCTAGCATGTGACCTGGACCCTCCTTGACTTCTCTCGCCCTCAGGTTCCTCATCTGGAAAATGGGTCCTGTTGCAGAGCATAGTTCAGGGGATAGAATGGGATAAAGCAGGGACCGCGCCCTTTCGTGTGAGCCCATGGGATGAACTAGCTCCCTGGCAGGGACTAACATTCAGAATCGACTTGTAGGAAATGTGGTTGGAACAAAACTGAAATCTCTACTGTATATGCCGGGGGTTTGCGGAGGTGAAAAGGAAATGGGCCTTATGCGATCTTACTGTGGGATAGTTGGTCTGGATCAGAGGATCTCACAGCCCTTTGAGGTTTAATGCTAGATAAGAAATAATATATTTGACTTCTGTCCCAGGCTCCTGGTGCGGAGCCCCTAAAGCCCTTGGAATTTCCTGAGCGACA
The DNA here is from genome assembly GCF_006229205.1 of Suricata suricatta. NCBI lineage: Eukaryota > Metazoa > Chordata > Mammalia > Carnivora > Herpestidae > Suricata > Suricata suricatta. Next base: position 13,838,171 of record NC_043713.1, read on the forward strand.
ACGGTGACAGGTGCTTCTTTTGTTTTTTATAATGAGCTTCTGCTAATCAGGTGGCTTTTGGCCGAGTCCCTAGACAGCTTCAGGATGGGGGTTGGTGGCCGGAAAGGCTGAGCCACGATCAGGGGGTTGGAACTCTCAGCCCTGCTCCCTGACCCTGAGGAGGGAAGAGGGGCTGGAGTTTGAATTCAGTCATGGCCAAGGGTTTACTCAATGGTGCTGACATGATGAAACCTCCATCCACACCCCCAGATGAGGGAGCCTACGGATCTTCCGAGTTGGTGAGCCCCTCCATGTGCCAGGGGGATGGTGTGCCCCAACTCCAGGGGGATGGAGACTCCTGTAGGCTGCCAGGCTCTTCTGGACCTCACCCTCTATAACTCTTCATCTGGCTGTTCATTTGTACCCTTTATAATAAATTGTAGTAGTAAGTATAGCATTTCCCTCGATTCTGGGAGTTGTTCTGGGAACCCTAGAATGTATAGCCAAGTCAGAAGGAAGTGTGAGCAGACTGGGCATCCCATTTGCGCTGGTATTTGAGGCGAGGGTGATCTCATGCTAACTACTCTGAGTGGTTAGTGTCGTTCGGATACCCAGTTAGTGCTGGAGAATCAGGGAATCTGAGAGCCATTTTTGATAAGTTTTGCAGCCAAACCCATCCGTGTCTCTCGTTTCAAACCATTAACTCAGAGGGGTAGCTGGGACAAAGTTTCACATCGCCAGGCTGCTGCAGAAGAGAGATGTGTGTGTTTCTTCTCAGAGTTTCCAGTGTGTGTGTTTAACGACACTGAGGGGCAGGGTCAGCTCTCTCCTCTGGACAGCTGTTACCAGATAGGCATCTTAGGGTGAGAAATTAGTGGCCTAAATGAGCGACCAGGGGCCAAGAGTCAAGAAAATAAGGAAATGGGTTACCACGGCCAAGGTCATCCTTGAACTGCAAAAGGGGAAGCTGTGTGTAAGACCTCTCCTCGGTAGCATACTTAGTGTGACAGCCTGACAGATATGTTCAAAGCACTGCCTGCCCGCACTGAAAATATCTCCCTTGTTCTCTAAGATTTTCTCATTCACTGCATTTCTTTCTAGAAGTGGGTAGGCTAGAACAAATGTAAATAAACACATACATAAATATATGTCATCTTCATTATCTTTTTGTATCACTAGGATGAATCTCATTTTCAGGAACTTCCATGCCCCTGGGGAATCATGTGTCTACCCCTGTGGTTCATATTTTCAATTTTGAAAAGCTTTTCCACAAACCGTTTTCTTCTAGTTCGGGGCCTATGAAGCGAAATTAATTTACTTGCCTCCTCTCTGTGGCGCCAGCTCGGCCCTGTTAAGTTGGATGCTAGAGGACATGTGTTATAACGCTCCAAGAGAACAAAAAAATGTTTTCCAGCTTGCAGATTGCTTTTTGTTTATTTAATTTTGTCTTTCACAGACTGTATATTCAGCATATGCCTCTGGGGTCTTTTATACATTAACAATTCAAAAACCACTGACCTATAATCACATTAAAACTCCCATTTTATTTCCAGTTTAACCATAACAGAATCCTCTTACACGAGTTGGGCAGAAGCCTTGCAAATAGATAATCTTGCCTCTAAAATGCTAGGGCTTTATGAAGTAAGTAGGGATTATAAGTTCAAATTGTGAGCCATTTTATTATTATAGGGTCAGTCATGATCATGCAATTACAAGCATTCCGAATTTTGCTGGTTGATCCACTTAGCCATCTCCTGATCAATGTAGGGGTTTGGTTTGGTGTGGTCTGGATGACCAACCCTGTCAACAAGAGAAAATGTTCACAGTTCACAGCCACCCCTGGCAGGTGACAGAGGAGAACTGGTCATCTCAGCGATTCCGAATCAAGAGACCATTTTCACAATCACCTGGGCGGGTTGTCATCACTTAAGCATTTTGTCCTTTTCAAAAGTGGCTGAAGCTGGGACTTTTGAAGGCTAGGCCGAAATCTGTTTTCCAGCTAAACTTGGTCCTTGCTTATCACTGAGGTTAGTCCCTTCGCCTGTTTCTGAGTAGAAACGTGTGTGTTTAAAACAACAGTTACACTGAATGTCTGCCAGGTTTTGATTATCCAGACAAGTCCTAATGTCATGTTAATGACAGCTTGGTCTACATTTTATTATCCAGTTGTATTGAGAGTTAGGAGAAAAAAGGGAGAGAAGTCTAAAGCTGCAGCTATCCACGGCCGTTCGGTCAACCTTTCGTGTGGCTGTTTCTCTGACTTGATTTTTGTAGCGTTATTCGGATTACCACGTAGGTAAGCCAACCAGGTCATTAAAGCCGCTAAAGGAATCAACTATGGAATAGTGTTTTTGTTTGACCATGTTAGGACAAATGAGGTGACCCTGTGTAACTAGTTTATTAAAGAGAATGAGCTCAGTGGATACAAACAGGACACGGTGCTATTTCTCTTTCCTTTCGTGGCTTTGCTAGATCTTGGTCCTCTGACCCTGATGGTGTAGTGGACACATCTCATTGCTTATAAGTGGCTTCGGGTATAAGAATAATCTCACTTAAGTAGCTACGACTCCTCTGCAAGGGTTAAAGTGTCTCTTCTTGTCTAAATCAAAGCTTCAGTCTCCCGTTCAAACAGGGACTTCTTCCTTCCCCCCTTCTGGCCTCACCCTCTCGGCTCAGAGACCCAGCAGGGAAGGACCTGTGTCTCCTTCTTCTTTCCCCTTTCTCTGCCCTCCCACGGTCTTCTTGAGGACAACCCAGCCTCCGTGGAGGGGGCAGGGGGGAAGGCTTGCAGTGCCCTCCCATTTCTGGCCTGGAGTGGGAAGGAGATTTTTCTCTTTCATTCGATAACTTCCTCTAATTACTCTTTTTGATTTCTAGTCTTTCTTAAAGAAGCTGCCGATGGACCACCAGACAAGTCCCATTCAGCATCTGTTTACAGACACATACATCCTAGCACGTGTATATTCCAGTGTAGAAACCTCACTTCCCATGATTCGAGAGTTCTTCAAAGATCAACATTGTTCCTAGAAGCTCTTTCGTTTACTAGGAAAGAAGTGACTATAGAAAGTGGGTGTTGAGAAGTATAGCCCAGATTGATCTTTGGATGCTGTTGATCTGAGTGTCTGCTTTGCTTATCTCCCTTGTGCATATGACAAGGTGACATTGGTGTGTGCACTTATGTGGGTGGCTTCCATTTCTTACAGACAGAATCAGGGCCATCCGTCTCCTCTTGGTGCCACCTCGTGGGTAGTGGGTGGTCTGAATAACAGACCTGAGTCTGAGCTCCGTGCTGTCTCTGCTTTAATTTGTTTACATTTTCATTTAACTGCTCTGTTGGGAACATTAAATCAATGTGGATGATTTTTGAAGAATGTAATCTAGAAAATTCAATTATTTAGTGCCTGGAAGGGTTTCAAAGATTAAAATGCTGTGCAAAAATGTGTAAGCATTTATTATTAAAATTAAATAAATGTTTGCTCCATGCAATTAAATTGCATTGTCAAAATGGGGTGTTTGACTCCTCCAAACACATTTTGTGTTATTTTTATTTGGACTTTTTCTAATGCTCCTGGGCAGAATTAGAACCTTCCCTGTTGCTCCCAAAGCTTTGTCTTTATACCTCTATTTTAGCTAAATTCAATTCAATTTGATTTTATTTAGTGTCAAATTACATTTATTAAGTATAAACTAGGTACTAGGTACTGTGCTGAGCTCCAAGGAACAAAACGTTAAGTTGTACCTTCATTCAAACTACAAGAGTGTGCGTAAGTGCATGCGTGCATGCGTGCATGCGTGTGTGTGTGTGTGTGTGTGTGTGTGTGTGTGTGTTTACTTCAATGCAGTTAGTTCCCTGGTAACAAAATTCAAAGGAGGCAAAGGGAAGGGAATGAATGCCTATTAGTGTTCCAGGTGCTGACAGCTTCCAAAATGAATGATTTTGATTGCATTGAATTAAAAACAAAGCAAAACTGAGTCCTTTCCCTTTTGAAAGGATTCATCATTTTTAAAGTTTATTTATTTATTTTTGTGAGAGACACAGAGAGAGAACACCAGTAGGGGAGGGGCAGAGACAGAAGGGGCCAGAAGATCTGAAGCAGGCTGCATGCTGACAGCAGAAAGCCCGATGCAGGGCTCAAACCCACAAGCCAAGAGACCATGACCTGAGCCAAAGTCAGACACTTAATCCACGGAACCACCCAGGTGCCCCAGAAGGATTCACATCATTGTGGATGGGGAGACAAAGGACTCCTCCCACCTCCCCCCATGGAAGGGGCCCAACAGGGAAGAATGGTGGCAAGATTTTCCTTTCAATAGTTTTGCCCTTGACATTGGTGAATACAGTCCTGCAAATTGGAAGTATTTCATAGGTTTCCAGGTTGTTTCCAGCGAGTGGGCCTGGCATGATGGCAACCTTCTTCCTAAAGTCAAGCCGTTTTTGTCATTTTCTCATATAGCTCTGACTTGTTTACAGAGGGATGGTCCTGAATATTAAACAGCTGGTATTCAGAAAAAATAATATTGGTAAGGAACAGCATTCATGGTTATAAAGTCATTGCAGATATAAGAATTGCAACATCAAGATTTTGGCCTACACCTTTGAGTATGAGCAGAGATTTTTTTTAAGAGGGAAGGACACCAAATAAACTAAACTAAGCCAAAAGTTATGTATTAAAATTAAAATATAGAAAGACCAGGATAAGGTTTTGTCAGTGTTAAAACAGGAGAGAGTCACCCACATTATAGATACTCATTATTGAAAGTTTGGATTCTGAAAAGGATGAGGAAAACATTTTCTTGTTTTCTTCTCTATAAACCTGTGTCACGGTGTATTCAAACTCCTCAGAAGCAAAATCACTTTTGAAACGATTTTTGTGAGGCTGCAAGTTTGATAGAATATGAGGTTAACTGAGTGTAAAAGACCAATAAAATAAATAAATGGTGAAAGATAGGGGCAAAAGAAAATGAAGGGAAGGATCACAAAATGAATGGAGAAATTGCCTTTTTATGTGTCCCGGAACAAATATGCAGGGTGTGAATCTTATTCCTTTGAGAATCTGAAAGACTCTTTTAGTAAATGATCTGGTCCTGGAGCCTTAACGGGAAGTAGTTCTTTGATAGTTCTCGTTATTGCTTTACTAGCACATCGTGGTATTTCTAGTTTTGATTTTGGAAATTTACATTTTTTCAGAGAATGGCCAGATTTTGAAATCTATTAGCATAGACTTGCATACGTGTGAAAGTTGCATATGTAAGTTTATGCCAATCTGTTTATGGTTCCCTCTGTCTTTGTTGTCGCTCACTTTACAGGTTCTAAATTTGTGTTGTTGTTTTTATTTTTTTCTTTGTTTAATTTTTCAGATATGGACTATTGTGCTTATTTTTCTCACATATAAAGTGCTTGAATTTGTTGACCAATCCCTAATTTTATTAATTTGGAATTTTTACCTCTATTATCTTCTTCCTTTCCTTTATTTGAAATTTTTTTTAGCATTTTATTTATTTTTGAGACAGAAGGAGACAGAGAATGAGAGGGGAAGGGGCAGAGAGAGAGAGGGAGACACAGAATCTGAAGCAGGCTCCAGGCTCTGAGCTGTCAGCACAGAGTCCAACACAAGGCTTGAACTCACGAACCATGAGATCATGACCTGAGCCAAAGTTGGACGCTCAACGGACTGAGACACCCAGGCACCTCTCTTCTATTCCTTTATTTTAGGTATCTTACAATCTTTTTCTATTTTCCACATTCAAATGGCTAGATTTTCTTTTTTCAACCTTTCTTGAATAACAGTGACAGCTTTTAAAATGTCAAATTTGTTTCTGGGCACAATTTTGGCTAAAGACCTTAAGTTGTAATATGTGTGGTTCCAATTTCTGTTTTTTCTAAATGGTTTGTGTTTTTATAGTAATGTACTAGAATATGTATTAGTTGTCAGATGGTGGAGTGTTTTTG
>NC_043713.1:13844199-13852764 GCF_006229205.1 Suricata suricatta
AAGAGTAACAGGACAAAGGCAACCATTGAATCTTGCCAGAAGTATGATCCTGGGAACATATAAATGTCTCTGAAACTCCGTTTCCACAACTGAGGGTAACAATAGCTACCCCAGCTGGGTGGATGGGAGGAGTGAGTTAGGTGATGTTTACTCTGTTGTACCTAACAGAGTGATTATACACATTATTGTATTAAACATTACTTCATTACTCACACAATAAGTGCTTCTAAATGGTAGCCATCATTACCATTCTTCTCCCAAACATGGAAATGAGCATTTGCTTGGTGATCATTTTTATTTATTCATTTTTTAAAGAAGTGTTTTTAAGCTTACTTATTTACTTTGAGAGAGAGACAGAGAAAGTAGGAGCAGAGGAGGGGCAGAGAGGGAAAAGAGAGAGAATCCCAAGCAGATTCTGTGCTGTCAGCACTGAGCCTAATGCAGAGCTCAAACTCAGGAACTGAGAGATCATGATCTGCGTGGAAATCAAGAGTCGGATGCTTATCCGACTGAGCCATCTGGGTGCCCCTGCTTGGTTAAGTACTCAGGACACAAATGCACCTGGGTGTTCCACCATGGGTGTGGCATCCGAGTCTACACGAACAGGAGTCCTGAGGCACAGTCTGTTAGGGCTGCCATAAGAGAGTGCCACGAACTGGGTGGATTAAACAACAGAAATGTATTATCTCACAGTGGGTCTTGGCAGGGTTGGTTCCTTCTCAGGGCTGTGAAGAAGGATCTATTCTAGTCTTCTCTCCTTGGTTTGTAGATGTCCATCTTCCGCCTGTTTTCACATCATCTTTCTTCTTATGTGTCTGTGTCCAAAAGTCCCCTTCTTACAGAGACACTGGTCATATTGGATTAGGACCCACTTTAATATTTTCTTTTGACTTGAGTACCTCTACAAAGACCCTTCTCTGAATATGGTCATGTTCTGAGGTACTGAGCTTAAGACTTCATACAAACTTTTAAAAAATGTTTATTTATTTTTGAGAGAAGGAGAGAGAGTATGAACGCATACGGGGGGGTGGGAGGGCCAGAGAGAGAGAGAAGGGGACAGAGGATCTGAAGCAGGATCTGTGCTGACAGCAGAAAGCCCGATGTGGGGCTCGAACTCATGAACCACGAGATCATGATCTGAGCCGAAGTCAGACATTTAACTGACTGAGTCACCCGGCGCCTCAAGACTTCAACATACAGGTTTTGAGAGGACATGTTTCAACCCATAACATACGGGAAGAATAGCTATAGAAAGTCCATATTCCTGAAGCCCAGATTGAGAAATCTCAGGTCATGTCATAATTCTTTACCCCCCATACCCACCTCCTTCCCCAGTGGGATTCAAAAATAACCCTAAATCCCACTTTGGCTGAGCTGAAGTAGCTAGTCTGTAACAGATTTGTGAAGAAACAACTTAGGGAAAAATCCCCTGAGAGCTGACATCAGAAGCTAGGAAGCGTGATGCTGGAAGGGAAAATAGGGACTCCTGACTGGTCATTAAAATGAACATTTATTAAGCACTGATCGTGTGCAGGCATGAGCCCTCTAGTCTGTTTGATGTGAGGTGTGGGGGGTGGGGAGTGAATGAAAGCAATAAACAAGAGTTCTAGTCTTGAAGAATGTGTTGATGTGCACACAGCAGCTCGCTATGACGTAAGGCAGAATGCACAAAGTTCGAAATAAAAGAACAATGATAGGTCATAAGAATTCACACAAAGTAAAAATGAATCTGGTTGGAGAAATCTGAGTAAGCTTTGAAGGGACATAAGCCTGAGTGGCTCAGTTTGTTTAGTGTCCGACTCTTGATTTCAGCTCAGGGCATGATCTCACAGTTTGTGGATTTGAGCCCTGTTGTTGGGCTCCGTGCTGAGAGTGGAGAGCCTGCTTGGAATTCTCTCTCTCCTGCTCTCTCTGCCCCTCCCCCACTCTCAAAATAAATAAATAAACTGAAGGAACAGAAGATCATGGTGAGAGACAGACATATACAGCTTGGAAACTCGAAAGCACCAAATCTTTGGGGATTGACAATTATAAATGTAGTTCCCATAGCTGCATAAAGCACAAAGAAAGTGTGAGGGTGAGGAGAGGAAGAACAGATCCACTTGAAACCCGGGGGAGATCTGGGGCCCTGAAGTACTATGAATCACGGAGACAGGGTTAGACGCCACTTGCTGACCTTGGGCTACAACAGAACCTGCTTGGAAGAGGCTGAGATGCCTTTAAGCCAAATCCAGTGGAATCGCCTGGAGACTGCGGTCCAAGGCAGAAATCTTGGTGCAGATAGTCAGGGGAAGTGCTTTGGGTTTGGCAGACCCCGGTTAAGTTTGTGTTCACCATTTACTGGTCCTGTCTTACTGGGCAAGGTGTGTCAGGGGTGTCGGCATCAGTTTCCTCTCTGTAAAATAGGGGTGATCGTACTATTTTTAGTGCTTTTCTGAGGATGGATGAAATACTGTAGGTTCTGGTCGGCAACGCTATCTGGTACACAGGCCCAATAACGGTTCACTAACAAAAACCAAGTTGTTCTTTACTGATTTTGGACTTGAAGGCTATCTCGAGGTTTTCTTGCCCTGTAGCAAAAAAATTAGGGTTCTTTAACAGTCAAATATGTGAACGGGCCAAATGGCCATGGACATGGTGAGGCAGAAAGGTTGAGAATGGAGTGGAAGGTGCTTGACTCCATTTCCCTTCCCAGCGCACTCCACCCACTGGGAGGGAGAGAAGTAAGAGCAGAGGAAAGACATTAAATCAAAAAGAGGCAGGAAGTATGTAGAGAACAGTCTGTTCAGCATTGCGCCAGCCCAACGTCTGCATCACCTGTAGGTGATGCAGGCCAGAGGTTGACGCCTCTCCTCCTGACCACTAGAGGGTGCCCTGATTTGACCCTGCAGATCTAGAATCCAGGATTGCACTTCAGGATGACTGGGGCCCAGGGCAGAGACAGTGGGGAGAAAGAGTGGGTGAAGCCAGGTCTGGACTTGGATCAGATAAAGGGGTGCCAGGTCAGCTTGAGTAGGACCCAGGCTAGGAATGGGGTACAGAAGGATGGATTCCAGAAGGAATGGAGCCAGCTGCGTGGACCCGTAGGACAGAGTAGTAGATTCAGACCCGGGTCCGAGCAGTGGTGGCGGAGCCTCCTTGTTCTTGTGTCCCTTTTCTCCTGTCTCAGAGCCACACCATCGCACAGCTTGGCAGCTGGATCAGGAGGTCGAGTGGTCATGCGGAGGGGAGACCGGTGGGTTTCAGGACCTGACAGCTGATGGAAAGACAGGGTGGACCATGATTGATGGGCATGGATGACCAAATGGATGAAGATCCACCTGGAGGGAAAGAGAAGAGGATGATGATGGAGGGGAGAGACAGCGGGTAAGAGAAAAGCTACACATTCCAAATCTTCCCTGGCCGATCAAATGCAGACCCTCCAGCCCATGAGGCAGTGATGACAGTGTCTCATGTTGATTGTAAAGTACGAGGAATTGAATTCGGTTGATAATGCTTTGCCTCTACTCACGACAGGCATTAGCAACCGGCCGGTACATCTGAGGATCTTGCTCGAGCGCAAACCGTACAAATGTGATGAGAACCCAGAAGCCACCTGCTGTTGAGGGGAAGTGTCTAGAGGATTTGGGTGTCACGGTCCAAGGCTGGCATTCAGCCAGGACACACCAAATGGCTATATTGTTCATGGTCATCAGCCAAACAAATTGGTGGATGCCAGGCCTACAGCTGGTTAAACATGTTGACTATTACCCCCGACGATGCTCACATGACTCGAGACAGCTGTTTTATAATGCCTGCTGTACCTATCACAGATGAGGTTAAAACAAAACAAAACAAGTTGTCTTCGTTCAATCCATCACCGCTTTCAGAAAGGCAATCTAGATTTAGTCCCTATGAAAATGCTCTGGGGTTTCCAGAGTACTTCAGTCTGGTGTTCTTGATGAGGTTTCATTGTCCTTGGAGAGTACCTGGTTCTAAGTGAGTAAGAATTTAACAATGTATCAAACAGAGGGCCTTTCTCACTTACAATAGTATCTTATCAGAATCAAGTAGGGTCACCAAATAAAAACCAGTTTTGAAATGTGCACTCTCTCTCTGGGGCGCCTGGGGGGCTCAGTCGGTTAAGCGTCCGGCTTCGGCTCAGGTCATGATCTCACGGTTCGTGGGTTCGAGCCCCGCGTCGGGCTCTGCGCTGACAGCTAGCTCAGAGCCTGGAGCCTGCTTCGGATTCTGTATCTCCCTCTCTCTCTGACCCTCCCCTATTCCCACTGTCTCTCTCTGTCTCTCAAAAATAACATAAAAATTTTTTTTTTAAAAAAGAAATGTGCACTCTCTTTAGCAAATCATGATCAGTAAACTATCTGGACTATGATTTACGACTCCTTTTGTAGACTTTTATAAAGATTATATATGCCTTAAAGTGGCAAATATCACATAAGGGAAAAATAAATTTGCAAATTATGTGAGAACAACTCACTTTTCCTCCCCTACTTTCACACAGACCACTCTACTTCTGACACTTCTGGTCCCCGAAGGTGTGGGTGTTTTTTTTCCCCTGGACAATGAGGAATTCTCTGTGACACGAGTTGGGTGTCCTGCAATTCCGCTCCATTCTCACGCTTTCCAGACCCCACAGGTCGAAGGTTGGGTCCTACCAGCCTGCTGCCCTCTGTCCCACCAGCAATTCTGGGTGGTCACCTGCGCACCTGACCACCGGCAGGCCATAAAGCAGAAGTTTATGGCTTATCACTTCCTCCTCAGTTTCAGTGACTTTGTTAGAGTGGCTCATGGAACTCAGGGAAAGAGTTTGCTTGCTGTCTATCAGTTTATTATAAAAGGATGTGACGAAAGATACCGATGACCATCCAGATAGAAGAGATGGGAAGTGCAAGGTCAGTGGGAAGGGGCTGGGAGTTTCCATGCCTTCTCTGGGTCCTCTCTCCCCACACTCTTCAACATCCTCACTCCCTGGAGAAGGGGGTGTGAGGCTGAAAATTCCAAGCTTCTCCTCATGGCTGGGTCTTTCTGGTGACCAGCACTCAGCCAGGAGCCCACCAAGAGTCGCCGCATTCGAACAAAAGCCATCCCTATCACCCAGGAAATCCTCAGGGGTTTAGGAACTCAGCCTCAGGAACTGGGGTTGAAGGCCGAAGATTAGAACAGAAGAGGCTCCTGGTGCCTTTATCCCTTAGGAAATCGCAAAGGTCTCAGGAGCTCTGTGCCAGGAACCGGGGGCAGAGACCAAAAATACATTTTCTGTTATTTCACACCAGTCAATTTGGTTTAATTATCTATCAGGAAGCATGATACTGTGTTTGGTTAAATATGGCTCCTTGGCTCGTCACTGACAGCGTGTGAAAGCTGGCTGACTGGGGTGCTGCTTCGATGTTTTCAAACAACTCTACTGAGTTATGATATACGTACCATAACATCCACTTGTTTTTAATTTTTTTTTAATGTTTATTTATTTGTGACAGAGAGAGAGGCAGAGTGCGAGTAGGGGAGGGGCAGAGAGAGAGGAAGACACAGAATCCGAAGCAGGCTCCAGGCTCTGAGCTGTCAGCACAGAGCGCGACGCGGGGTTTGAACCCATGAACTGTGAGATCATGACCTGAGCCTGAAGTCAGATGCTTAACCAATCGAGCCACTCAGGTGCCCCTGAATCCTCTTGTTTTTAAGTGTGCAACTATTCCCATAATTCGGTTTCAAGATGCAGTTTTAACATGTAAAACCCATGCCTGTTAAACAGAGAACTCGCCTTATTGGGCTGGAGTAAGGTCGTTCGGGGTTGTAAGCACCCAGCAGTGCTTGCTTGTTCCTTGTCCTGATTCTCCTCTTTCTTTCTCTTCCCCTCCCCTTACTTCCCTCCTTCTCTTCTTTCCTCTTCATGTGTTTCGCTCAGGGTAGAAGGTGAAATATAATCCCTGTCCTCAACGATCAGGAAGACAGTCACAAAATCCATGAAAGACATCACACATTGTTATGTGGAAGCATCATCCCCGACAGAAGGGGTGTCTTTGGGATTATGGGGTTACATTGATCTCAGCCTCACCCCTTAAATCTCAGAGATTTAAGGGCTCAGGCCAATAAACACCAGCTGGGTACCTGTGGGCACAAAGATGAGTAAGAGCACATCCTGGCACGACTTAAACAGCTTTAGTTCCCCTTCAGGTGACTAAGCATCAGTCAGTGTTACCGGTCTGGCTGACCCTGTGACCCAGGCCTCGGCTCTCCACCTTTGCCCGTGGGAAGTCCAGACCCAACTCTGGTGCCCTGTCTGATAAGGGCTCACTTCCTGCAGCGAGCTCCCCGAAGGGCACCTTCTTGGTGGGGGCCCTCCCTGGTCACTGAACGAAAGTTTTAGACTTTTTCCCACACAGAGACTTCATCAGCCCTTCTCCCGCTGGCTTTGCTTGCCTTTGCTTTTTCGCCCTCCAACGTGCCATTCATTTTACTTATTTGTTAGGCAGGGATTTCGCTGTGTCCTTCTCTCTTCCGATCCTAGGCCAAACTCAAGGAAGATTTGTCCAGGGAATTCATGAATAGCTTGTCTTTATGTTGTCGCCCAGGACCAGCGCCCATCCTGACCAGCCTTCGTGTGGAGCGTGCGGCCAGAAGTCTTGACCACACTGCCCGCCAGCCTGCAGCTCCCAACACCGCCCGGCCCGGACTCCCAGGCTCGAGGACTGGCCTCTGTTCCGACGTGCCGTTGCCTGTTCCTCCCCCCACTGCGACGGGTGCCACCTGACCTGGGCGCTGCCCCCAGCCAGTCCTAGCGCTGGCCTATCCCCGTCTGTCCCAGTTAATTAACCTTCTCTACGTGACAGCTTTACAAGACCGGGCAGCAGGCAGAACACCCATGATGTTGTGTGAATGAGGAGGCCAGCTGGCGGCAGCCAGGGTGGGGGGGGGGTGAAAGGCGCCCCACACCACGCCCAGTGCTGACTCCCGCCCACCAAGTTGTTTTGAAAGCAGCTGAAAAAAAGAGTTTAAGTATTTTGGAATAATTACGGGTCCCTGAAATTAGCTTATTAAACGTAGGCTTTAACGTCGCCCTTGTATAATCATAATCTTTATAGGCTCAACTTTCCTGGTAAAATGTTGGGGTGTGATAACTTACCAGCCTCTTCCATGCTCCTGGTCAACATTAGAGATTTCAATATTCTCATTCGTGTTGCGTTGACCAAAAAAAAAATGTTTGTTTTTTTTTTCCCCCGCCCTGAAAGTGAGGCCGAACATAAAGGCTCTGAAAGTCTTCTACTTCAAGACTACAGGGGCTTTTAAAGCCCACATCTAGTTCTCCCTCCGGCCAGAAGCACAGTGAGGAACTTTGGGGAATGGGAAAAGGGTGGCCGAGTGAATACTTCAATTAGGAGAGAAATGACAGCCATCAAGCTACAAAGCTGTCTCTTGGTGACCGATTTCTGGATGTGCTTAGTGACAATACGTTTGGGAAGACCATTAAGAGGTTTTACTTGTGGAGCAAGACAGGAGGGTCAGTTGAGTCCGTTTTGGATTTTAGTAGATCCTACAGAGCCCCCTCGTTGGTCCACAGGGTTTCCTTTCCTTCCTTGGAAGAAGCACTTCAATGAGCTATTGGGAAAGGTTAGAATGGGAGGTCTTTCCTTGTGGACAAGACAGTAGGATAGAAAGACAGCTCCATCCCACAGCTGGGGGATGCTCTGTTGATGGACTCAGTTAAGCCCGGCTGCTGGCTGGTCAAGGCTCATCCTTACCAAAGTCCTAGCATAGAGTTTTGGATCTTCATTCTGCATAGAAATCCTTTAAAAAGAGAGCATGGACACCATCCTCTACCAGTGACTCCCCGTCCTCTACCAGCGACTCCCCGTCCTCCATTCCCCAATTTTGCAGTCACAACAAGAGGCAAGAGATCAGGTGTTTACATTTTCTTGGAGGAACTAGTCATTCTAAGCATGTCCTCAATGTAGACGTTTCAAGGTGTAGAATAAGGTGGGCCCCGGTGGTTCGCACCTGCGGTATAACTCTTAGTACTTGCCACTCCCCACCCCTTCCCTACTCCCGGAACCCGCTCCCAGGAGGAGGCGGAGGGGTGTGTGTGTGGCGGGGGTGAGGGGGGGGTTATCTATTCCGGCCTCTTCGGACTCGTCCTCCCCTCCACGAAAGAAGGCCCCCTCCCTGCTTGGATTACGGGAACTTTTAGGGGCAGCCAAAAAGTATCTACGGTGACGCGGCTCCCAGGGCAGTTTCTGGAAACGTGACGATGCTAACTCCCTGGCGCGGTCCCCCGGCCGCCAGCCGCACACGGGTCCCCGCCAGCCTCCGCCCCCACCTCGGCTCTGCCCCGGAGCCGGTCGGCCGGACGCCGCCTCTTCGCACCTGATCGGCGCCCAGGTCCCACCGGTGCGCGGCGGAAGGGCCGCTCCGAGGTCCCGGCCGGGGTTGGGCATCGGGGCACGGCCGAGGGGGCGCGCGAGCCCGGGGGTGTAGGCGAGCGAGGCCGGACAGACAGACGCACGTCCCCGACCCGCCGCCGCAGGGGGCGGGGAGGGGGGGGAGGGAGGTGTCGGAGGAGGTGGAGCCGCC
>NC_043713.1:13852864-13902355 GCF_006229205.1 Suricata suricatta
CCCCCCCAGAAGTTGCCCTAGCGCGCCACTCCGCGGCCCCGGGGCCCCTCTCGAGAGGAGAGGGAGCAGTGGCGGGCCAGATGTTGGGGGTCTTTTGTGCGGACCCACGTGCCTGGGGCTCTTGCTCCCGGAACGGCCGCGGCTGGACAAAGCAGGCTGGACGCGTGGGACGCTGCACGCGAGGCGGCCGTCCCCGAGCCCGCCTAGGGTGGGGGTGGGGCGGGGGGAGCGCCGCAAGGTTTGGGAAAGATTAGAGAGATCCGCCAGAGTGACAGTGACTTGAGGAGGTGGCGGACAGGGGCGAAGGAAAGGATGCTTGCGAAAGCAGCGCCGCCGTGTGTGTCCGGGCGGGTGACCCGGCGCCCCGCATTCCCACATAACCTGGTTTACTGGTGTCTTTGCTAGTGTGTGTTTTTGCCCCCAAGATGTTATTCTACGCTTTCTCGTCTTCCCTTTGCGGGGTTACCGTTGCTGGTAGAAGCTCTACCACCGGGGAACTTGGGGGCGGGGGAGACTGCAGCGGAGTGGGGGGAGGGGGGTATTTATCCTATAGAGACAATTGGGGAGCGTTACGCCCCCTCCGCGCTCCACACCTCCGCCGTCTTCCTCCACCTCCCGGTGCACCCACTCCAGCGCCGCTGGCCGGGGAGGGTGCTTGGATTTCTTTCTCTGCTGCGCGTATCTAACCCTTACTGCATGTATTTCACTGCAGGCTGAACAAAGCTCAGGCTCAATTGTGCTTCCTGCTTGTCAGCCTCTTGTCTCCCAAGCGCGTACCATTTCCACTTGATGTCATCACGCAGAAGGGGGTGAAAGGGACTCGGTGACAGATGCAGGTAACCCCCAGTAGTCTGGGTAGCCGGCTGGGTGTCTCTGGGTCATTTGGGCCAGCAGTGGTTGTACGGGGCTGTTTGGGAGGTTTCCGCATCCATTCCTTTGCTGTCTGTGTGGAAGAGCCTCGGGGGGCTGCTGAAACTCTGGCTTCTGTGAAGGAAATAGCAAATGACTTTATAAACGTTCCTTTTGAAGAAGTCATTGAGGGCAGAGTGCCTTTCAGGGTGAATAAATTCCACCGGGTTTCTGTGATGGGAATTTTGATATAATCAATACAAAGGCAATCGTATCTGAATGTGGGGTTTGGATATATGCCTGCTTTCTTATCTGTAGTGATACATTTTGGCTTCAGTCTGGTCGTGGATATCGCTTGTTGAAAAGGTATCACTGTAAGGCTGATTATAAATTTGACCAGTGCTCAATTAGGGCATTGGTCAAATGTAGTAACCTTCTTATGAAATAATGTCTCTCCTCCAAGCCGTCATTGTAATAGTGTTTGCAATATCAGGAGGGACATGCCAGCAGTAAGTTACTGGGAGGCGGAAGGGAGGGCAGGTGGGGGAGCAGGAAGAGAGCAGAGAACCGGGAGCTTTAGTTAAGTTTCCATTTACATAGCCATGAACCATTAGGCTCTCAGTCTGCATTTTATCTTTAGGTTGTTGGTTCTTTTCCAAAAACTCTGGCCTGTACCTTTCTTTCCAAGGATAGTTCTGCTTTGATGTCAAGCTAACGAAAGCTGGGGTTATCTCGATAGAGCCCAGTGAGAATGTAACCTTCAGACATACCAGGACACCTTGGCATTGGCATCCTGCACAAGGAGCCGGAGAACCGTGATGGGGGCGGACTCCAGGTTTATCTCCCTGGGAGAAGGGATTGCGGAGGGCCCCGGGCTCCTGTGTCTGTCTTGCACTGCAGACACAGCAGTTCTGTGGCTGTGGCACACTCCCTCATCACCGTTTTGGGCCCCCAAACCCACTGAAAGAAAACATGTAAAAACTGGAAAGATTTGTCATTCACCTCGGGGGTGGTTGTGTTTTGAAAGGTGACTTTAAAAACAGCACGGAAGTGCCACTGGCATTTATCCTTAGACTCAGTCAGAGCATCCAGGAATCACTGGGGAAGGTGAGGGAGTTATCTGGTCTCAGCTAGAACAAAGGCCACTGCTTTGGGAAGATCTGATTTGTAATGGTGTTAGGATAGAGGTACTTTGACAAGTAATTTTAATGTCAGCAATAACGCAGGGTGTGTGCTGCGTTCCTGCGCGAGGAACAGCCACGTGATGGGCTAGCAGGGAGTGTTAATAATGCAATAGAAACAAAAGGGTGTGGTTTTTTTTTTAATAGAAAAAATAAATACCTCACACACACAATTCCACATGGGAAAACAGCTGCCTGCACATGTAAATGCACGTCCAAGAACAAAGATAGCCATAGTGCAGCTTTAGGTTTCCTGTGGTTTTAAACTGTGTGCAGTAATAAATCATAATAAAGTGGTGTCTTGATGCTTATTTTGTTTTGTTTTGTTTGTAGGTGGAGGCTCCCCACCCCCAGATGTCTGCAATAGTGTGTTTGGCTGTAGGTTGGGGGAACCATAGAAGGTTGGGGGAGCCGTAGAGGCTGTTAGACTCACCTTTGCATCCAGTGCCCGAGTCCTTTTCACAATGTTCATTTTAACTCGTTCAGCAGATGTTTATCAAGCACCTGATAGATCCCAGACTATGAAAGATGCCAAGGGAGGAGGGGGGTGTCTGGAGACATAAAAATGAATCACCTTCGGGCAGCTTATTAGAGACCTGATTCTAATTAAATTCAAAGGAAGCTAGAGAGAGAGGAACAAAGGGTGGTATTGGACTGCTGAGGGAGGAGCATATGATCCTTGAATGCCTCTTTCATTGGGGAGATCACTACTTCATAAGTGACTGGACCTGTTGTCTGAAGGTGACCTTTTCTTCAGCTCTTCAGCTAAATTCCACATGAATGTTTAGATTGCACCATTGTTGAAAGGTCATTCTGTTTCATTCTTTATTCCCTCAGAGTTGCTTGAAGCTGTCATTCCTGTCTGCACCCTCTACTTTTCAAAGAATTACTTGACTTTAGAAACAAATTCTGCTTATTTGTATTATCTGATTTAGGAAACAGTTGGGGGGGGGAAGACTTTTGCAGCTTCTGTCTTTTATAAACAGCGACGTTTCGGCAGTGTAGGTTAGGTTATGTTCCGGTAAGAAATCCCCTCCAAACCTGGCTAAACACAGATGCTTTCTTTCCTGTACTGTGTGTCCTGCGTGGTCAGCAGGCGGGCCCTGCTCATCGTGGTCACTTGAGGACCCAAACTGACGGCGGTGTGATCTTGAGTGTGCGTGTGAGGTCACTGCAGTGTGTCACTGCAATGTGTCCTAGTCTTAGGACACATTGAAACCCCAATTCAATATTTCTTGTCCTGAAAAAGGGAGTGCTGGGTATAGGCGAGCATCACTCCTGACTTCCGCAGGTGGTGTGGCCTGGACGAAGTTACGAAGAGTGTTCCTTTGGGGCTGGCTCATGCTTTGTAGCCTTGGGTGTTCATGAGTACCAGTGCAATGAATGAATGATGAATATCTTAGGAGCCTGATTCTACCCCCACATGGTATCCACTGACACGTTGGTCTTATATTTACTAGTAAGATTGTCCACTGATCATCAAATAAAAAATTACGACGTTCTCACTTGTTGCCTGTTTTGAGTAGTTGTTCATTCTGAAGCTGTAGGCCAAGAGGTAGTTCCAGGGCTCCTTCTAGGAGGTTCTGTGCTTAGCATTATGTAACAGAGAGCTGTTACTTACAGACTTTCTCTCCCTCACCATCTGTCTCTTAGTCTAAGACTTCCTGAGTTTGTCTGGAACAGCCTGGGGTAGAGAAGGAGTGGCCGTGGGCCTAAAAAGGGCCACAGCTAAGATGTCAAGGGGGCAGGGATGTGTGGAGGGCGGCCTTGGATCAGCCCCTTGGTAGTCCGATGTTCAGAAAAAGCACTTTGGACATGTGCCATTTTCTGGTCATGGGACCAGCACAATACTGGGTGAGTTCTGGAACATTCGGCCTTCCATCAGCAACCATGTTCACAGCGTTGACAACGGAGGCGGTCAGTTTTAAAGCCTTCCTTGCCACACTGTCCTTGAAAATAGTTGGGTGCTGGGGAGGAGGGGGTAGTAGGCATGGCAAGGGGCCGTGGATTAAGCAGTTGGTGGCCGGGAGAGAGATTTTGCTGTACAAGAGTCGGTTTCTCAGATACCTTTGTTCGTGTTTTGATAAACGCATGCATGGATTAGAATTTTTAGGATTTGATAAGTATCTCCGGCATCAGCGTGGAATTTAACCAAAGACTATTGCTTCTGGCTCGGTCATCACCTTGCTGAAGTCATTTCTATAAAGACAGCTCTCCCCAGACGGGTGATACGGTAAAATGCCTGCTGGCCCCTGAGTCACAGAGGCTAGAGGACATCAGTGTTAGCCTCAGAATGCAGAGGCTGCTCTCTGCTTCCCTGAAGTGACAAAATATTGCACCCAAACGGAGGGGAGGTGGGGCATGAGTGCCTGAGAAACCAGCAGGGAGAAAGAACCAAATATAGCTCACCTGGGACCTCCAGGACCCAATTCGGCGTGCGTCGGGAGGCTGGGCCCAGGGCGAGGCACAGGCCTAGCAGCAGGGAAAAAGAGGCCCTGAGGGGCCAGGCTCGAAATAGATTTGGGAAGCTCCAAAATACACTTCTGTATTTTGTGTGGCCTCCTGGGCGCCCACCGCTTTAATTGCACGACTTCAGTTGTCCGTCCGGGTGGCGGACACTTGCGGAGTGAATGTGGTGCCCGGCGCTGCCCGGCCCGCCGGACTGTGGTCGGGAAAGCGTGAAAGCGGAAGGGAGGAAGGCGGTGCTCTTCCTCCTCCTCGCCTGGCTTTGTGAGCCACGAGGTGTTCCCTGAGTCCGCCTCAGCCACAGAAATATCTCCATTCGGATAAAATAAGTGCCTGTCTTATGTTTAAGGATTTTTTTTCCTGGATGACTTACTGTCATGGTAAGACCTAAGGCCAGCAGTGTGTGCGACTCATTTCTCCTTTAGGTGGTCGTCAAGTCCTGTGGTTTTTCTGGCCCAGACCCTGTATGGCCGCTGAGGCTGGGAGTACGTTTTCTGTAGACTCTTGGGGGGGGGGGAGCTCCTTGTGATCTCCTGGGAGCAGAGAGCATGACTAGGACGGGATGCCTTCTTTACCATCAGGCTTATGCATTCCTGCATGCGGAACACTCACTGCAAACATCTCGCATGATAAAAGCTATTCTGACATCACACAGGCTTCCTGGGCTATCAGACTGCTTGCAGGGAAGGTATTGATCAAAGGCAGGCGAGCTGCTGGTCAAGGCAAAGTCATGATGAGGGGGAATCTTGGAGTGCCGGGTTCTGTGCTGGTGTTTTCTTTCTGCTCCCCACTAGCTACCTACCAAGGAAATGTAACTTTCCTGACTCACTTTCTATGTATAAATCCAGACAAGCGCACTTGATACACTCCTCTCTGAGGTTCTAGCAGCATTGATGAGCTTTTGGCAAAAGCTTGGACGGATAAGTGTGAAAATACGGAGCATTAATACTGGAGTTCTGCTGATGACCAGATGAACCTAGATGTCTCCTTCGTCACAGTTCCCCTGTGTCCCTTAGTTTCTGTCCCCACTGCCAAATCCCAAATGGGGACCTTACTTCTCTGGACTGTAAGAGTGGGTGCCCTTACCTCCTGCCTTTTCCCACCAATCCGTATTACAAAATGCTGATACCCTCAGGACAGTAGGCCCTTTTAATTGTCATTCCCTTGCTTAACAGGGAACGGCTTTCGTGATGTCTGTTGTTGGAAACGAAGTTCCTTCTTTTTTTAGTCTTCCCTTTGCATTTTTCCCCACCTAGACCTAGACCCCAGACTTCATGTCCATCCCTGACTTTTGCTCTGCCTGACTTTAAAATGCCACATTAGTTGGATGGTTAACACCCTATTCCCCCCAAATGCTTTGCATAGCCTGTTTTAAAACTCTGGGATATTCCATGGCCTACAATGTCCTTTCCCTGTACTCTGTCATGAAAGGTGTGACTTGGCTCTTAACTCTTCTAAAAAATTTAAGTCTGTCACCTTAGCCCATTGCTATTTTTCTCTCCTTCCAGGTTTTCTGATGAAATTGCCTACATCTTCCATTTCATTCAACATTCCTTCATTTGTTCTACAAGGTCACTTATCCTAGATTGTCTTGTATTATCCGCTGAGACTGAGGTGTCTTTTCCTTTGTGTTTAATTGCAGGGAACCCACTCAAGCTAGTTCCCATAAAGGGAGATCTGCTGAGATGTCCGAGGATGGGAATGGGACTTTTCTAGTCTCTGCTCAGCTCAGAGGAAGGCTGAGGGATCTGGTTTCCTCGAAGGGGGCCTTCGAGCCGGTCGATGTAGGGACTGAAAGCAGCACATTCTCTCTCTCTTGCAGGCCCCTTAGGGATGAACCGTGGATGAGGTTTGAACCTATTTTGTATTCCCCACCATGTTTGGGCAATGTAAGGGCTCAATAAACACTCAGTCATTGATGATGAGTCTTTGACCGCACAGAAACCATTTTGACCCACCGTGATAAAGGGATTACGATGCTTTTGGCCGTAGACCTACAGGAAGTTAAGAAGGAAACTTATTTTTAAAAGCTTCCCCCACTTCCGTTAATAATGATTAAATAGTGAATCAAATTAGAGTTCCCAGGCTTCATGGTACATTTCAGTGGTTGGGAAGTGAACATTGTCGCTGACGGTCATCATTCTAACAAAATGAATTGTTATTGGTAGTCTGTTTTCCGATTTCAGTTTGTCTGCTTCTTCCAAAACAACAACAAAACAAAAACGTCTTCTCCTTCGGGAGGTATAGCAAGCCATGATAGAACTTTGCACCCCATGATCTCAAGGCCACCCCACACTCCTGAGAAGCAGACTGTGATGTTTGGGTTGGACCGTAGTGGATGACAGTTGCCAGTCCCTTCAGAATTAGCTTTTCGCCATGAATGCCTTGGTGATGGACCTCTGGTTTGCCTCGCCTCTTTTGATTTTGGAATCCTCATTCACACGATAGAAACTTTTGTTTCACACTTGGAATGCTTGATCATTATGGATAGCGTTATTATGAAAGAGGAAATGTGTTCAGCTGCTTGAAGAAAATGGCCAGGAATACATTAACATGGAAATAATGTTCTCCGTTTGAGGCATAATGAACAGAGTGGGGATAAATGTCTCAAGAACAAAGTATTTGGTGAGATATTCTCTTCCACTTGTATTGCTCTGGGGTGGGCTTGTAAATTGCTTCCTTGCAGGTTAGTAGGAGATTAAAAGTGGTGGGAGAACAGGTGGATAGAGAATTTGCCCCCTTGTTACGTGAGATGTAAGGATTACGGTCATTTTAAGTGAGTAATAGTTAATCCAACCATACCGCTAGAGAGCCATGCTAATCTGGGCTAAGTACTTGTCCATCAAGTTCTACTTCATCATGCTAGCATGTAAGTAACCTAGGGTAGATACCCCATCTACTCACCTCTGGGGATGGGTAAAATAGCATTTGAAACCCTGAGAAGCAGTGACTTAAACCCCGTATTAGATATAAAATTGTATACATTGATTTTATTCAAATACTCAATGCCTACCATTTGCTAGGCACAGTTCTGTACAATTCTAAGTACAATTCTCCTTTCCTTGCTTAATGTACAAACTCGTAATTAATTTGGTTTTCTGCCTTTTATGTTTTGCAATGGCAAAGCTAAAAGGGGACAGAATAAAAGAAATGCGTCTCACACTCTTCTTTCTCAATTGTTGATTCCTTACCATTCGTTGCCACCTTATTTGATCTTAATGTAGTTGAGCGATTAAACACCTGGAATTTTTGAAGCAAGGTGGGTTTGGGTTCAAGTGTTGGCTGTGCCGAAACGACCTTGCGTAAATAAGGTCTGACGGGGCCTTGGTTTCTTCGTCTGGAAAATGGAGGGACAGACAATCTCATTGAGTTATTTGAGAGTAAGTCAGATCATTTACATAAGGTGCTTAGCATGTTGCCATGTGCATCGTAAACACTGCATAATGACGGCTATGATTAATGTCCATTTTATTTAGCATCTACCATCCACCAGTCTTGGTGTTGAATTCTGGAAATATTGGGATGAATAGTTGTGGTCTAAACTGAAGAAGCTCAGAGCCGGACGCGGGGCTGGAACTCATGAACTGTGAGATCATGACCTGAGCCAAAGCCGGAAGCCGGACGCTTAATCGACTGAGCCACCCAGGTGCCCCTGATGTGGAGTTTAAAATGGTAGGCCTTCTCAGGAGGAAGCAGAGATCCTCCAAGGAACGCTTGGGCCTCCTCACAGAGCACCAGACTCCTTTCCCTGTGGCCTTGCTCCTCCCAGGCAAAGCCAGGGGCTGGTTTCCTAGGGTCTGGTATTTGGGGTGTAGGATTTCCCACCGACTCAGCTTATCCAGGACTAAGAGGATGCCCAAATTGAGGGACTTTATGTTTTAAAACCAGAGGAACCTAGGATGGGTTAATCACCCACTTAGGGGTCCTGTCCTGGTTCTGTGACTGTTTTGAGCATCCTGAGGCAGGCGTTGGGGACACTTCACGTAGTTGGAGATGCAGCCATCCTCAGAAAAGAGGCAGGAGACCAGCCTGGCTTTGTCAATCCTTTTATTTATGAATCTTTTTTGGGGATGGGATCTTTATTATTAATATTGCTCTCTTTATTAAAGAAGAGATCTCGTTAGCACGGGCAAGAAAGAAAACCGGACTGTACAATGTGAAGGTAAAGTTCATGGGATCTTGAAGAAAACGCTCCACAAACCGTGGTGCTTGCTGTGCCTGGTAGGATTGTTGCACAGGGCTCGGGGCACAGTCGACCTTCAATAAATGCTTATTGAGGGACTGGTGGGGTTTACTCTTTGAGAGCTGGGTTCCCTGAATTGCTGATCTTTGTAGGATTTCAATCTGAGCCCTTCGATGGCTGATTTGGAAATGCGTGCCCCTGGGTGTGTCTGCTCTGGGTTCCGTTGTTGTGCAGATATCACGGGTATTTTTATGTATGAGCTTATGCTCTTGCCTGGTTTTTTTCCTTCTTGGTGGAACCCTGCGACACCAGCTGATGAGTTGCCTTGTCTTTTGTCTGTAGCGAAGGATGCTTCTGGCACTCGCCCATGTTGTGAACATAACGTAGTGTGATAGGAGTGCTTGTGAGCCCAGTGCTCCCTCCCAGCTCGAAGGAGAGGTTTCTCGATGAGTCTGTTCCTTCTCCAGGTGGGGGCTAGAAGGGAGCCAGGCCACTCTCCGGAGTGGAGATAGCCAGCGTCTGGGCTCCAGTTTGCTGACATTCCCTCTTTCTGAATCTCCATCACTAACACATGGGATTGATGGCAACCGATAAGGCCCTTGGATAAGCCACAGATTGTTCTAGTCTTTGGCTGATGCCTCCAGTGATAACCCTTTGTGTTCTGTTTCTTTTTGGAAAGTGGAACTGTTTATCTGGGGAGGTTAGGACCTGCAGCAAATTGCCAGAAATAGTAATTAGCTCGGTAGTTCTGCCAAAACCTCAATCACAGAGCACCTGAGGGCAATTGCTAGCCATTCACGTCACTCTTTCAACTCTGATTCCCGAGAAATCACTACGCACACTGAGAGCACACTGAGAAATCATACTCATTTATGTTCCCGATAAGCCAGATTTCTTCATGGGCTGTTGCCTCACCTAAGAGAAAGGTAAATGGTTTGTCTGTGGAAGGGGAAACTCACAGGCAAGCACAAGTCATTTTCTAAATTGCCTTTATTTCTACACGTGGCTGCTAAATATTAGTTGAAAGAGTTAGTGTTTCTTTGCAGAATCACCCGCTTTTTTTTTCCCCAACAGTCGAGTCGGAGCTATCAAAAACAAATCGTTCACACACCTTGAGTTTATGTCAAAATAATAGACAGCGTATTTGAGAGCCACGTCTTACCGCAGTCATTCTTTCCGACAAGGAGGTCTTCGATTTGCAAGGAAAAAATGCCTTCACTAAGGAGTTAAAAAGAATATGTTAGATTTTACCCCAGATTTATTACACCTTATTTGTGAAACCTGTCTGTGGAGAGTGCCAAACCCTGTCTTTAAGTTGCTCCTTCAAATAACACCCTCAGGAATCAAGGCTAGTCTGGAATGGAAATTGAAAAAGAGATGCTGTCCAGGTAGTTTAGAATTCCTTGTAAATTAGGAGGGCAGTGGTCATCCATTTTGAAGTGTAAATGTGCCTCTGCCTCGGTCCTCTGGTTGCCTTGGCTTTCACTGGGTCCTTGTCCTTGGCTCTTGTCAAAGGGCGTCACCATTAGATTCCGTTGCTATCTTAGTAAAGGTGAATGGGCTTCACGTGGATGTCCACTTAGAACACCCGAGAAGTGGGTTGTTTTCGCTACAGGAGGTAGCGTTTCTGCACGGGCTGATGTTCCTCTGGGTTCTGGAGTCTACTTCGCTCGGTTTGATTTCTCCTTTGAGATTCTGACTTGTAAAGAAACAAATTTCTTCCTTTTATGAGGCTTTTTAGTGCTAGGTGACTGGTGTCGTTCGATATAATCTATAGTACTTAACAGCTAAATACACTTTGTTTTCCCAGGGCTGATCGCAGCGAAAATGAGAAAAGGAGAGAGAGGGACAACAGTTTGAGGGGGGAAGAGTGAGTTAAAGCGAATAACTGGTAAATAATTGTGTAGGAGTGTGGTATCTTTTTAAACTCAATTTTAGCTTCAAAATCAAGAACAACTGTTGTTTACATGGTGGTATTGGCTTCGTAATTAAAAGCATCTTGCCCAAAGCAAGTTGACGTTGTTATTAATAATGCATGTTCTACAGAATGCCATGGAAGTTTATCAGAGGCTTTCCTTCCCAGACTGTGTTGGATCCCGCAGTGTTTGGATTGACAACGGAAAGAAAGTTGGGGGGATGGGGAGATACCTATGGTACCGAGATAACAGATCATGTTTATTTTAGGCTTCAGGCTCAGCCCTAACTGCTTTAAGCATGTTATCTGAGAGGTGGCAGATCCTGGAAAGTTAGGTGACTTGCCCAAGGTCACCTGCTGAGTTATACCAGAGCCGAGACAGGAATCTATGTATCTGTGCTCTGATCCACAGCCTGGGAGCCACATTCACAACTGAGATTTGGGATTGAAAAAAAATGCAGTACTGCTCTTTTAAAAAATGGGTTCAGTGTAATATAATTTAAACAGTTCTGACTGCGGCACCGCTCTGTCTCTGGGAACCAAGATGGATGGTTTGGGTCCGCAGCTCCTCAGTCAGTTTGATGTTGACTTCGAGGCCGCGTGGTTTGGAAGAGTCCGTGACGGGATCTGCTGGGGAATTTGCAGTGAGATTTCCGACCGTTATCTGAGCTTCGCCCCGTGCTCACAAGTGTGTGTGCAGGTTGGTGGTATGAATTGCTTCTTGAAGGGCCACTTGGCTGAGAGCCGGTGCATGTAGCTGGAAGCTTACAAGACTTTCATGAATACTCTGCTAAAAACATTGTTTGAACAAAAAAGCATTTCTCACAATCCCTTCTCCCCTGGTTAGTGTTCTGCCCACCACCGAAAGGGGAATAGATCATATCCTTTCATGTTGCCATTTCTCTGTTCGTGTAGTTTCCTTGTCCTGGAATGCCTTGTCTCCCTGTTCCCCAGCGCCCCTTCTCACAGAAACACCATGTCTTGAGGGAAAGCTGTAAGTATATGCTTGCTTCAAGACTTCCTTCTCATTCCACCGCCTTATGGATTCTCCTCCAACTCTCTCAGGAAGAAGGAAGACTTAGTTTTCCTTCTATTTGTTCTTAATTTGTATTTTATTTTAGAGAGGTGGAGGGAGAGAACCCAAAGCAGGCCCCATGCCCAGCACAGAGCCCTGCACAGGGCTCGATCCCATGACCCTGGGATCATGACCTGAGCTGAAAATCAAGGGTCGGACGCTCAGCTGACTGAGCCACCCAGGTGCCACCCCTCCCTCCCACCCCTGGTTTGTTCTTTTTAATCCCACTTACCTGTCTGTGTGATAGTTTTGTATGTGGCCACCTCCCTGCTCCACTAAGAGTTCTCTGACTGTAGGGACCTTGTCTTGTTTGGGAGTTTGAATGAATGGATGAAGGAATGAACAAGGGAATGAACAAACTTGATATGTGGATTTGTTGGGATTGATTAGCATGTGTCTTCATGAAAAATGGTGGCAGACCTGAGCATTGACATGTCATTTGATTTGGGTGACTGGTTAGAGGCTTACCAGGATCTCACATTATTGATATTTGGGACTGGAAGAGTCTTTGTTGTGGGGAAACTGACCCGTGCACTGTGGGGTGTTTAGTAGCATCCCTGGGCCCTACTCACTAGATGCCAGTTGCCTCGTTGTAACAATCAAAGATGTCTCCCGATGCTGCCAGTGTCTCCTGGGAGTCACAGTTGCCACACTGTACTAGACTCCTGTCTGTATGTAGGTGGGGCCAGGGACTGCTTCTCCCCAATGAGATAGGTGTGAAACTGAGAAGCCACTAAGAGGGGGGTGCCCTGTCCACATGTGCGGCCAGCTGCAGGGAGAGTGGGGGAGAACCGTGAGGCCCTAGGGTATGACGGAGCTCTGCGTGGAGCAGAGTCTCCCTTACCACGCTGCATTGGAATGCATGTGAAAAAGTGATTAAACCGTTTATGGCATTAGGCCAGTGAGGTTTGGGGGTTCTTTATTCTGGCCGTCAGTCCACCCTGCCTAACCTTCCCTGACATTTGGATGAACAGACCTTGTTGGAGTGGCCATGCCTGTATTCCAGGTCTTACGTAAAATCGACATTCCAGCCATGGAAAAAGGGACAGATATTTTTGTTTGTTCTTGTATAGCATCAGCCTCAGTGCTCTTAAGTCTTTTAATATCTGTGTTTTGTCAGAAATGAGATGATGATAAATGTGAATTTGTTATTTCCACCACGCTGGTCATCCAGACATATGAATGTTGAGCTATAAATAACTTTACCAAAAAATAATAAAACATCAAACGTCCTAGTAAGTTTCATTTCACTGTGTATAAATAAATATGTGTCTGTAATGCAAGTTCAAGTTGAGGTATTTGTGGCAATTTAGGTCTAGTGCATTTTAACTTTCTTGGGGGGAAATGACAGAAGTTGATACCCTACAGTCACAGCTGTTCCCCACACCATTCGGTAATAAGTCTTTGCATGATGTGGTGGGGTTTGAAACGGAGTCATATATGCTTAGTCCAGCTGAATGCTGTGGATTAGTGCCCTTTAAAAATATGACCCCCAAATTTTGCTTATCAGACCGAATTCAGTGCATAGTTCTTGATTTCTTTTGCAGCAATTAATTGTATCCGTGGTTGTGTCCACACAGAGCCACTGACCAAAATGTGTAAATCAAACGGTTTCATTTGGCATCCATCTGGAGGACAACAGTAGGGTTGTTTGTGGGAGACAATGGCTGTTTGTGGGTGAGCCCTGCGGTGGCTGAGGGCTTTTTGTTTGGCTCAGTGGTCGAGGTGCCTGCTCTGTTTGCACAGCATCCCTTCTGTGGGACAAACAGCCAGCTCTGCTGAATTTCACCCTACCTGTCTGTCAGAGAATCCCTGTAGGGAAGTAGAGTAGATGTGAATCGACGATCCTAAAATGGTCAAGTCCCCGTTTCTAGTTAAAAATCCTCTTAGGCATCCTAACTACCACATATCAGATTCTTGTGTCCCCTCCCGTACAGAACACTTTCACAATAATAAGACTAGCTAACATGAAAGACACTAATTGTATGCCAGGCCCTGCATGTTTTGCATAAAGTGTGCGCATAATTCTCACTGCAGTCTGAAGGGGAAGGTACTATTAATATCTCCATTTTAATTTTGTCTATTTACAAGAAATTGAGGTTACATGACTTGCCCAAGGTCACAGAGTGAGTAAATGCCAGAGGGTGGATTAGAACTCAGCCCCATTGACTCCGCAGTTAATGCTATGAGCTACTGCAGTGTGCTGCCTCAGATTCTTCATTCTCTTCAGGAGACTCACTTGCTCTGAAATGCTCCATATTTTCATGAGTTCAGTGAACATCTGTATATGATGCTTAAAAAGAGTTATTGATATTATTGCTTTATTTTTGCATTGTTTGAGCATAATTTCCCAATTTAGCTGTCACTAATACTCTTGGATCTTCCATAACTCTTGGCACAATGCTTCCTTGTGAGAAGGTACTAAGCTAGACGTTGGTTTGATTATTTTCATAGAGATGCTCCTTTAGGAGGTCACCTCTGTCGGGGTAAGAATACATGTACACAAGGGACTCATATGCCAGGTGGTATTGGATGAAGTGGGATTCGGAGGGGAGAGATTACTCTGGCTCAAGGATTTAACATGGGTTCATGCAAGATTATGCTCTTGAAGTGCAGGTAGTAATTCAGACATGTGGGCCGTAGAATGACTTTCCCATGACAGCAAGGTGGTAGGGGAGAATGGATGTTGTCTTTTGGACACCAAATAATGCTTTATGACTACAGTATGGAGGGTGTGAGCCAGATTGGTAGGAAAAGGATCAGAATAGCTGGTAGGAAGGTTGGGGGGGGTGCTTTGGGGTTCATTTGGCAGGAAGTCTTTGATGGTTTGGGGGTGGAGATCATGCAGATTTGAAGCTGTGCTTTTGGAAGCTTAATCTGGCAGCAGTCAATGTGGATTGGAAAAGACATATGTTTTCATTCATACGTGGATCTTGAGAAACTTAACAGAAGACCATGGGGGAGGCGAAAGGGGGAAAAAAAAGTGACAGAGAGGGAGGGAGACAAACCATAAGAGACTCTTAAATACTGAGAATAAACTGAGGGTTGATGGGGGGTGGAGGAGAGCGGAAAGTGGATGATGGGCACTGAGGAGGGCACTTGTTGGGATGAGCTCTGGTGTTGTATGGAAACCAATTTGGCAATAAACTATATTAAAAAATAAATCATCAAAATTCAACCGCCCATTTACTAAAAAAAAAAAAAAAAAAAAAAAAAAAAAAAAGGAAAAGACAAAGGTGGGGAGACCAGCTAGGGTCCAGAAAAGATGTAGTGAAGACCTGCACCCTGGAAGAGAGGGCCATGGAAATAAAGGATGCATGAATGTGAGAGAGATTTCGGAGACAAAATTAGTAGAATTTTGGGGACCGGTTCAATGAGAGGTGGGAGGTAAATAGGTTTTCAAGTCTGGGGTGCTGGGTGAATAACAGTAACAAATGTAAAATTACATGGAAAAGGCCAGATTTGGAGGAGATCAAGAGTTCTCTTTGGACATGGCTCTTGGAAGAGAGGTCAGAGTGATACCTTTGAGAACAATCCACATCCAGATAGCCACGGTGAGCCTGAGGTTGACGCATGTTGCCAAGTGGGAGAGAGAGCCCCCGGGAGCTGGTTGTGAAAGAACACAGGTCAAAAGGGAGGTAGGAACAAGGAAAGCACTTGTTTTCTGGAGCAGGGGACACTTGAATGGACTGAGAACTAAAAGTGACTTTATGTCATAGTGTAGCTTAATTTATATGTATCGTTCCCAAATTGATTATGATTTCTCCTAGATTTAAGGTATTTGAGCTGTTTTACAGACAGTGTGTGAAGAGCGTTCCACGTGGGGAATATTGGGAAGCTGCTTGGATGGCGCTCGGCTCATCTGAACCCGCTAACTCCCCAGCCCCTGGCCTCTTCCTCTTGAGGACGCCTGCCTTCTCTTTCTTCCTCCGTCTGTCTGTTCAAATCCTGACTCTTCCTTTGATACCCTGCTCAAATCCCCGATGATTGCTATCCACAATGACCTTTGCTGTTCCCCACATCTTGCAGACGTAGTGCAGGTGCTGGGGGCAGCCAGCTGCGGACCGATGGTAGATGGGGGTCCTGGGAGGGCTACTGTACACAGCTTTGCATCTCAGGGACCTGGCTTATTTTTCCCCACCAGCAAATGTTGTCATAAATCGTTATCCTGTGTGTCTCACTGGCTCTTAATCTCCTTAAAGACTGCAGTGATCTAACGCTTTCATACATCCCCCCACTACTTTGGATATTCTATCTTAATGCTGCTGGTTGCTTCAGGGCTGTATCATGGGGAAGTTTTCTTTTCTCTTTGGGGTCCTGCATCTTGGTAGTTGAGTCTTGTATTGGCAATTGGAATTATGATATGTTGGTCACCACCCCGTGGCTTAGTTTATATTCTACTCAGAAGACATATTGACTGTCTTGATTGATTCTTCTCTCTCTGGTCCGTTAATGCGCTGTGAAACTAGCAACAAGGGGTTAGTCCAAGGGGCCAATTGCCCTGTAGTGTGGCCTTCGGTTTCATGTAAGAAGTTGGGAGTAGATTTTCAGGAACCCAAAATATACTTGGAGCCTAAATGGGTAGGACAGTAGTAGAGGCCTGAAATTAGTTTTTCTATTTCTAAAATTAATCAGATGAAATTCATTTAGCACGGTGTGTGGAGTGCTCACATATACAGGGAATATGAGTGACTTCGTGTTTAGATAGATTAGGAAACCCTTTTGTGAACAGGAGACGCTTTTCTTTCTTTCTTTTTTTTTTTAAGAGTCAGACACTTAACTGACTGAGCTACCCAGGCGCCCGTCTTATTTTTTTTTTTTAACGTTTACTTATTTTTGAGAGAGAAACAGAGAGACAGAGTGTGAACAGGGGAGAGACAGAGAGAGAGGGAGACACAGAATCCGAAGCAGGCTCCAGGCTCTGAGCTGTCAGCACAGAGCCTGACTCAGGGCTTGAACCCACAAATCATGACATCACGACCTGAGCCGAAATCAGATGTTTAACTGACTGAGCCACGCAAGTGCCTCACGTTTTCCTTTTGTGGGATTTGTTTACTAGTATGACCTCTGCCCCATAAACCTCAAAAACTCTGGTATACTCAGTGCCGACGAGTTCAAATCTGCTGCCTTGCACTCTGCTCTGGCTGGCTCCGTTGTCTGCTTTCTTTGGGTTATGGAGAAGAAACTTTATTTCTTCAGAGAATGTGTCAAGTGGACTGATATTCATAAGTGACGGTTAGATAATCCGCTTAGGACATTGGCAGAAAAAGAAGCAAATGGTAATGGCATTTGGAGATGGCATATGGAAATGGCAACATTTTGATAAAATTTTATTTTGCTTTTTTTAATGTTTATTTATTTTTGAGAGAGAGAGACCTAGCACGCGCCATGAGCCGGAGTGGTGGCGGAGCAGAGAGAAAGGGAGACAGAGGATCCAAAGTGGCCTCAGAGTGGAGAGCCCAACACAGGGCTCAAACTCGGGGACCGTGAGATCATGACCCCAGCTGGAGTCTGCCGCCTAACGGACTTAGCCACCCAAATGCCCCTACTTCATTTTTTTTAAAGTAAGCTCTACGCCCAACATGGGACTCGGACACTTGACCTCAAGTTCAAAGTCTGATGCCTCACCCACTGAGCCAGCCAGGTAGGTGCCTACTGAGTGACATTTTATAGCGAATATCTTTGAATTGACTTTATAAGTGAAAGAAGCAATCGCTAGCTTTGTTTGGAGGTCACTGTGTCCCCCGCATTTTGTGAAGCTCTGTGTAAGTTATCCAACCTAATTATCACAATAATTTAGGAGTAGGTTCTGTTTTTAGCCTCAGTTTTTGGATGAGAAAACTGAGATACAGGGAGGTTCAGTAGCGTGGTCAAGATTACACTGCCAAGTGGCAAAAGCAGGATGCAAGCCCTGGACGTGACCAACGGTAGCAAAGACCATCACAACGATACGGCGATCTTTCCAAACTTTGCCGTAGTAGTTACGGGAAAGTACCAAGAAAAAGAAGCAGCCGCTATGAAAAAGAAAATACATTAACAAGTAGCGTCTTCATAGGAATGATTTGCTGACTGCAAAGATGAACATGATATTAAAGAAGAAATACTAAAACTTTCAGAGTTTTAATTTCAGTCACTCTGTGCTATAGTCATAATAGAGTTGTAATTAATTATCTTACTGTGGGTATTGTATTTCCACACCAGAAATTCATCTGGAAATTATAGTGCAACAAATAGCTGCCGAAATCATGATGGTAGTAATTATATCCATGACATACTTGTGAAAGTATAGAATAATGAGGTCATTTTGAGGGAAATCCATGTCTGTAGAATAGTGAATGCTTTTCTTTAAAAAAATTTTTTTAAATGTTTTTTATTTATTTTTTGAGAGACAGAGAGAGACAGTGCAAGCAGAGGAGGGTCAGAGAGAGGGGGAGACACAGAATCCGAAGCAGTCTCCAGGTTCTGTGCTAGCTGTCAGCACAGAGCCTGACGTGGGGCTCAAACCCATGGACTGTCAGATCATTACCTGAGCCAAAGCCGGATGCTTAACCGACTGAGCCCCCCAGGCGCCCCGTGAATGCCTTTCAAATCTAGAGCAAGCCAGAAAGGAAAGGGCCCTAATTATGGATTTGTAATAATATAATGGAAATAGGTGAGTTTTCAGGAATATTTGGGAGACTACAAATTGTACTGCCCAGAGGTATTGTGGAATTTTTAACCAGATATTATCAAGGTCATTAGTAATATTTTTGGCTCTGGCGGGGTTGTTGGGGTTTTTTTCTTTTTTTAATTTATTTTTGAGAGACTGAGAGATACAGTTCAAGCAGGGGAGGGACTGATTGAGATGGAGACACAGAATCAGAAGACAGGCTCCACGCTCTGAACTGTCAGCACAGAGCCCAGCGCGGGGCTTGAACCCATGAACCGCAAGATCATGACCTGAGCCAAAGCCGGATGCTTAACCGACTGAGCCCCCAGGTGCCCCATGAAGCCTCTGTTTCTAATGTGGAAGTAACTTATCTCCCAGGTTTGCCATCTTCCCAGCCGCGGGGGGGGGTTCCCATAAGAGATTTTATCTTCTGCCGAGAACACCTCCAGAGGTCAGGCGCTGACAGCATCTGAGTAAATCATTTCATTTTATAGTCGGGAAAAGCTGAGCCTAAATGAAGTAAGTCAGTAGACCAAGGTCTGCGGTTCAGAGGTGGGTTAGCCCTGACGGCATTTGCCATGCTGTTCATCCTGGGTCATGCTCCAGGAAGCACCCAGCCTTTCCTTCTGATCGTGTACCGTCAGCAAACCCCAGGCCCCCATCAGTGGGATCTTACCCCACAGGCCTGCAGAGTGTCTTTGGTTTTACCATTAGGGATTCATTCCTTGTGGGGTGGTGGAAACACCAGGGGGATTATGGCCTCTTGGTAGATAGACGGCTGTATCCCTGCTCTGCTAACTCATCAGCCTTGTGATCCTGAGCGAGTCATTCTGTGCTCTCGTCTCAGATGAGCCCGGTAGGACTTATTTCAGAAGGTCATGGCAAAGGTCATGGTTAATGATGACTGAGGTGCGTGGAGCCCTTGCAAGGTGCAGGTGCTGTTTTAAGTACCATGTGTACGTTCGCTTACGGACTTCTCCGAACAGCAGTCGGAGGTGGGAACGAGAGGCAGGCCCGGAGAACCCACGTGACGTGTCTGAGGGCTGACATGGGCGCAGGGGCAGTTCCTTACAAATTAGTTTCTTTCTCTTTGCCTTTTGGGTTCTATGTCCATGGATCCTTTGCTAAAATGTGAGCGCCCTTGTGAAGGATGTCGCAGTCCCCTAATCCCTTGGATCAGGTATTTGCCAGTCCCGCTGGGAAGCAGGTGCAGAGAGGGAGTGGGCGGGAACAAGGGAGGGTAGGTGACTGTGACCACAGGTTGTGCTGTTATCCAGACAGGTGGGCGCCCCTGAGACTGGGGGGTGGGGTCGTGGGGGGAGGGGCCAGCCCAGCACCGGGGCAGGACGTGGGGACACAGAAAGACCTTGAGGCACTCCCTTGCAGCTGGACCAATTGGCCTCTGATGAGGCCGGCCCCTTGCTTTGGCTTCACTTTTCTTTTTCCTGGATCCGAAGAAGTCAGGTCTGCAAACATGCTGGCAGGAAAGTAGGGCTTTGGTCCTTTTTCTTTCTTGGTTAACCTTAAAAGAACTCTTCTCCTTGCCACATCCTTCCAAAGCGGGGCGGAAAGCGGGGAGAACTGTGACGTCCTGGAGCAAAACCTAAAGAGAGCGGGGCTGGAGTTGGCACTGGCCGAGACACTGACCCCGCCTGACTCTGGGGCAGTGCAGGTGAGGGGACCACGAGGTCTCTCCTGGAGTGGGGGAGCCAGTGGCTGTGAAGAGCCAAGGGGTGAGGGGACAGACCCGGGAACACGGGAGGAACGCCCCACCTTGTCTTTGTTGGGGGAGAAGAAAACCAGAGCAGATGAGGCCACTTAGTCACCAAGAACTGTGTGAGAGACAAGGAGACGGAACAAATGACGTGAAGCATTTTTTAAAATGCCGGCCTGGAATATCTTTGCAGTGATCGGTTCCCTCCTCGGACACTGATCGGTCAAGCCGGTCTCTTTTTGGAATGTGTAGGCCAGGGTCATGGCCGCAATGACATTTGGCCACTGAAGGCTTCCTGCTGTGCTCAGAGCCCCACTCCTCCCACTCCGGCCTCTTTATAATCCTAAAGCAGGAGATTAGTGTCAAATGTGGGTCCAGTGAAACAATATTTCCATATTTCCAAATTATTTCTCTCCAAGGGAGAGCAAGGTTTAGGAGCAATGGACGGAGACCATATGACAAGCTATATGGTGAGGCCCAACTTTTTTTTTCCCCCCACGGATTAAATTCAGCTCAATGTATAAGCCTCTATCAGAAAATACAGATGCTTCTAGTGGGTCCTGATTACACTCTTGCTGTTGTGGGGTCCTGTTCAAGGCACATATGCTAAGAAACTTTCTCATTTCGCCGTTATATCATTGTTGCGTGGACAGTGGGCAGTTAAAATTTGAGGCTAGAGATTTCCCATTTCTGTGGATTTCACCATGTAGAATTTTGTGGGTATTGAAATGGTGAAGACTAGGGTTTCCTTTAGTGCGTCATCCTTACAAAGAAACGGGCTTAAGATATTCACGGAACAAATAGGCCTACCTGTGAGGTGTGAGAACGTTCTAAAAATCTTTTCTAAGAATTTCAAATCTTAGGAGAGACCTATGTTTAAATTTTTAAGGAAATGTTTATTTTTGAGAGAGAGAGAGCGAGCACAAGCAGGGGAAGGGCAGAGATAGAGGGAGACACAGAATCTGAAGCAGGTTCCAGGCTGTCAGCACAGAGCTCAAGGTGGGGCTTGAACTCCCAGACTGCAAGATCACAACCGGAGCCAAAGCCGGACGCTTAACCGACTGAGCCACCCAGGCGGCCCAAGACCAATATTTTTATGAACAGTGAATACTTTTAGTTCTATTCACTCACTAATGTGGGAACCCCAAGAACTTCAAGTAGAGGCAGCCCTTTACCCCCTTTAAGTCATGTGCAAGCCTCTCATCTGCCATTGACCTTCTCACACAGCTGCTTCTGTAATGCCTGCTCGACTTCCCTACACATTTTCCTGCTCTGTCTCTTCCCTCCACATAAGCACAGGGCCCAAGACTGATTTGCGCTTTTCATTCATGTATCGGACAACTTTGAAGTTACTTCTTTTTTTTTTTTATATGTTTTATTTATTTTTGAGAGACACAGAGAGACAGTGCGAGCGGGGGAGGGTCAGAGAGAGAGGGAGACACAGAATCCGAAGCAGGCTCCAGGATCTGAGCTGTTAGCACAGAGCCCGACGTGGGGCTCAAACCCACAAACCGTGAGATCATGACCTGAGCCGAAGTCGGACTCTTAACTGATGAGCCACCCAGGGGCCCCTGAAGTTACTTCTAAAGCCCGTGCTTGTCCTTGTGACCTGAAGTGGCTTCTCCGGGGGCTCAGGGCAGCGAGTGGCCTGCAGGGTCAGCCCGTAGGGGTCAGGCTGCAACTTACCGCCATCCTGTGCCCTCTGAGCCAACCCTGCGCAGCTGTGGCTGCTCTGGAGACCCTGAAGCCGCTGGAGGAAAAGGGAAATCATGGTCAGTATTTATTAAGAGAAATATCCTATGATTTCACTCATGTGTGGAATTTGAGAAACACAACAGATGAACATAGGGGAAGGGAAGGAGAAATAAGATAAAAACAGAGAGGGAGACAAACCATCAGAGACTCTTAAATGCAGAGAACGAACTGAGGGTTGCTGGGGGGTGGCGAGTGGGGGGATGGGCTAGATGGGTGATGGACATTAAGGAGGGCACTTGTTCAGATGGGCACTGGGTGTCATATGTAAGAGATGAATCCCTGGGTCCTCCTCCTGAAACCATTATGATGCTGTATGTTAACTAACTTGGATTTAAATTTTAAAAAATACTTTTCCCTGGGAAAAACACTTTTGAACATAGTGTCACAAGCCTACAGCGACACTTGAAGCTGACCTCCCTAATCAGAGCCTTGCTCTCAATGGCTGTGCTGGATACAAAGAACATGGGGAAAGGTTGGGAAAAACCCAGCCCCACAGAGCACTGCCGTGAGTGAGTCTCGTTGGAAGGTTTGGAGACAGAGGGTCGGGCCTCCAAATCGCATTCCCGCCCCCTCCCCCTCACCCCTTGGGGTTCATTAAGTTCTAAGAGGGTGAGCAAAACTGATTGAATATAGAGTTTGTTTTAGCAAAGTAGTTTTAGGTTAATTTTACATAATAGTAGGCTGTGTTTTCATGTGCGCTTTGTGTGTTCCCCCAGTCCGGCAGGGCTCCTGGGGGAATTTTATGGGCTTTAGGAGCGTTATTTTATATTTTAAATTATTACCGTGAGTTATGGTTGTTACCTTTGCTTTTCACGCTGCATTGCTGATGGTATTGGGGTGGATTTGGTGCCAATTTCCTAGTCAGGAATGGACTCCAGCCTGGTGAGCCTGGCACGCCGTGGGCACTTCGGCCTGGGTTACAGCCCTTCGCCCTGTGGCCACGGAAGAGCTGTGGGCAGTGGGTGCGCGCGCCCCCCCCCTCCCCGCCTTACAACGAAAAAAAGGAACTTTCTTCACGTGTCTCTTTGCACCCCCACCCCCTGCTAGGAAACAACAATAAAAAGCCCTCCGGAGTTGTGGATTGTCCTGTTCTTGCTTTTGTGATGCATGGGTGACCCTTGCATTCCCATTCTGAAGATTTTTCTCTTGCTGATTTTAAATCCCAAACAGGCTTGTTGCAGGAAGCCACTAGCTGGAGACAGATGTAGACGCGTTCTCCCCTTCACGTGGTGCAGTGTTTGAATGCTTCATGGAAAAAATAGTCCCTGACAGAGCTTTTCAAAAGTTCACGTACGTCTGCCGTGTTCACGTCTAAGCGACCCAACTGAGGATTCGGGGATGTGCTCCTGAGGCCCTGTTGTTTGCTTTGGGTTTTGCTCTCCACCCCCCCCCCCCCCCCGCAGTGTCCCTGATGACTTGCTATAACACATTGGTGAGTTCGAGAGGTTATAGACTGTCTCCCCATGGCCCCGCTAAGCTGTGGGAACACAGGGGCAGGTCATGGGAAAGCCCGAGCTGGGGTTGGAGAAGGTCACACGCTTGAGGAGGAGACAAACGGGCATCCATAGTGTCAGTAGTGTCCAGGAGTCATGAATGGTCAGCTAAAGGAAAGAGTACAGCAGGTGCATAATGGTGGGGAGAAGAGACACCCACCCCCACCCCAGCTCCATCCGGGACTTGGAGGCTGTCTGAGGAGGAGAGGGAGAGCATGTGGATGGAGGGAGGTGGATGGAGAATCGAGTGTCGGATGAGGCTGGAAATGTGATCAAATCCCCAAAGGACCCATAGAGCCTGATGGCTGTGGGTGGGCCCTCTCCCTTGGTCCTCAGCAGTGAGCAGGGGATTCAAAGCAGTTGTCTGATCAGATGGTTCAAGGCATGAGAAATTAGGCAGAAAGTGTGGGTGGGAAGCCTGCCAGTTACTTGCACTGTCAACTCGGGCAGGCATTTTGAACATCTTTGCCACCGTCTCTTGCTCTGCAGTATGGGGACGATGAGGACACCTTCCCCAAGTCCTCTCAAGGGTAGAGGAGTCACCATATGGAATCCCCAGCATGGAGTGGCTCTCCTGAGGGCTGGTGGGGATCTGACTTGCCACTCAGGAGCGGCACACGGGGTTGGTGGCGGGAGGGCGGGGGGAGACTTGGTTTGCAGGGATTTTTGTGGCCATCTGGCATCGGTTCCCAGAGATGTGCCCCACAGGACCTCTGAGTTCCTTTGGAGGCAGGCGTATGGGGTCAGGAAGGTCCTTGCCAGCTTCTCCTCTCTCGGCTGGGTTGTGAACCCAGGCACTGGCTGCAGAAACAGACCTGAGAGAAATTTCAGGAAGCACAATAACCTGGGCTTGATGAAAGTTTAGAAGCATTATATTATCTTGTCTTTTGGACAACATGCTTACCCCGGTGCCCAGTTGTTCTAACGGGGAGATATGTAATTAGATCTCAGCTGGCTAGGCTTCCTTGCAAACTAAGAGAAAATTGCCATTTTTAGAGTTGTATGCAGGTTTCTTTGGGGAGATGTGGACAGATATCATGGGGATATTTGCCTTTAATTTAAAATGAGTTTCCTTGGAAATCCATTGGATTATATGTCTAAACTCTAATGTCGAGAAAACTCTTTTCCAAGGCACGAAAGTATTAGTCCATTATGAACCTCTCTGAGGCAATAGAGACTCCAAGTACTAAATTCCACAACGGAATGGAGGCTGCTAGCAGGTGATTATCGAGGACTTGGGTTTAGGCAGTTTGCAAAACAATTCAGCCAAGTATATAAAGGCAGTGGGGGAAATAGTATTGCTTTTTTTGTGCTGCCAACCAGGTTTGTCACATGGATTAGTAATTTAGATAGGAACAGCCATGAATCACTGCTTAGAGTTTCGCATTTAATTTTATCCTGGAAGCAATTTCCTTTCAAATTCTCGAGCTGTCGTTATCATTAATGAATTAAACATTATGAAACCCAGAGAGCCACTAATTCATTTTGAAATAAGTAGACATTTAAATCCAAAAGAGAAACCCTAAATTTTGTTCAGTGGTGTTTAATATTTTCAAGCTAACAGACTGTGGAATGGTATCTCGCGGACGTGTTTTTCCCAGAGCGGCTGGTCACAGGGGTACCTGTCTGTGCCCGACATCTTGGTGCAGTTTAGGGGCATGAAGGAAGAAATCAAGTTTTCTGGGTGGCCAGTGACTGGCTGTTTTCCAGAGGGGAGAGATTAAAATGTTTGGAAAAGGAAGCTGATTAGAGTCAGAGCTCCCCACCCAACCCCAAGGTCCTGATCTCCAGTGCTTTCCAACTTAACCCTTTCAGACCTGTCTTTTCGTGGGACACCTCCATCCCTCTGTGTCCCTGCCGCCTTCTGCCTTATCAAGTGCTGCTTTGGGATAGGACTCACGCAGCCATCCATCAACGTTGTTGGACATCATCTGTGGGAGCTCCTGCCTCTTGGACCCTCAAGTCCAACTTCAGGAAGGCAGGTGAAGGCTGGACAGGGGCTGCGTGGTTACACAGCAGAGCTTGAAGATTTTAGAGCACACGGTGAGATAGAACGCCAAAGCCAGACTCCATACACTTCAAGCCTGGGAAACATGGTCCATTTTTTTTTCCCCCTCAAAGATTCTTTAATGTAAAGAGCCAGAGAATTGGCAGATTGGGTCTATGGTAACATTATGTGAATGTTGCTATGTTCAAAAAAGGGTAAAGGGGCTATACGTGTCAAGGCCAGCAAATCTGATTTGGACATGGAACATGTCTAGAACTTTTGTTTAACCTGTCTTCTCCCCTCCCCCCCCACCACAAGACTCACCCCCATCTTACCTCTTTTGAAAGCCTTTTGCTTTACCAACTGAAGTTATTTTCGGAATGGTCCTCTGTGGCAGCCTCTGGTCTGGTCTGAGCCTCAGCTTCCCCGTGTGTAAAAGGGGATGCTAACCCCTGCCCTCCTCTCTGTTCCACAAATGGGCGTAATGATGAAGTGAGATCATAGATATGAAAACACTGCTCTAGGACCTTCTTAAGGACTTGACGCAGAGAGGTGCTAAGAGGGTCAGGCTGGAGGAGGTAGGATTCCTCCTCCTCTCTCTCCCCTCCTTAGCGCCTGAACTGGTCTCCTGTCTTAGGGGTAGAAGGTACCTCTGAGGGACTCAGGACCTTGTCTTTCTTCCTCCAGCTCAACCCGGTGGGCGACCCTCCCGCAAAGGATGTCCCTGAGCAGAAACCTGTGTTTTCTGTCTCCCATCTGGTGCTGCTTCCAAATCCAGAGGTTTTTGTGGTTCCTCGGTTGTTCATTTCCACCTCATGTTAATTTCCTAGGGCTGCCCTCATAAAGTACAAGGAATTGAGCAGCTTAAGACAACCGAGGTTTATGGTCCAGCAGCTCTGGAGGCTGGGAGTCTGAGGTCGAGGGGTCGGCAGGGCGCCGCTCCCCTGGACCCAGAGGGGAGGACTCCTCCTTGCTTCTTCCAGCTCCTCACAATGCTGGCAGCCCTTGTGGGCAGCTCGTCTCGTGCCCGTGTCATCATAGGACCCTCTTCCCTCAGGTGTCTCTCTCCCTCTTGACAAGCACACAGGTGATGTTGGGTTAAGGCCCCCGCGTCAGCGCGACCTCATCTGACCGAATGACACGTGCAGCAGCCCTGTTTCCCAGCAAGGCCACATTCAAGGGGCTACGGATGTGACCGCACCTTTATTTCCCCAGATGCCCTTCAACGCCCCTACACACACACACACACACACACACACACACACGTGGATTGCTACTCATTCACACCACAGCTTCAAGTCCCTTTTCAGAGGGTAGCATGTGCCACTCCGGACAGAAAGGCAGTCTCCCTCTTCCCTCCCCCGCCCCCCCAGGTCTTTCCAGAACTGGTAGCTGTGCCACTGTCTCTAGTGACTGCATTGCGGGGCCCCTGAGAACATGGTCTGCGAGGCTTCTGCACTTTGGAAGAAACTCAAGAGTTTGAATTAGCACCAAACAGCCCTCTCATGCTCTGTTGCTGATTTCACTTAAGTCAACTAAGCCTGAAACCAGAAGGTTCTATGGCACCGGTGGGAAGTCCTTCCAATTTTACTGGAAACAATTGGTTTTATCAGAAGTACTGAGTTGGGAATTTGAGTCAGTGCATGCTCTGTCCCCTTCTGCACGGTGGGACAAGTGTGTGGCATCCTCAGAGTCCCACAGGCACGTGACGGGGTCACCAGGGAGCCCCAGCACATGCCCCACGTGGGCCAGAAAGGACGTCCTCTGGCCTCCTGCGTGGGGTTATTGACATAACTTGATGTGTAAGAAACCTCTTTCCCCAAAGAGGGTTCATCCTGTAAGTACAAAGCCAGGAGGCTCTGGGTTAGTTTTCATTTTGCCCCCATCTTGCCAATTGCACGGTTCGTGTTAGAACAGGATCCTAGGTTTCTCATCTCTGTGTGAAAATAGTGAAATCTGCTGCATCATGATGTCTGCAGGGCAATTAATAGGTGGCCGTATGCTGGCTGACCTCAAGTAAATAGTGAGGGGCTGGTAATGAGGACAGCCATTCACTAGCTCTGTCTCCACCAGTAAATGGAGTTTAGGCTAAGATGGAGGCATTTAAATAGGAACATGGTCTGAAATGCAGAGGGTCAGTTGAAGAGCTGCCCGTCTTGTCCTTGGGACCCAACCAGGCCCAGAAGGAGTGCCGTGGCTTTGCCCCGTGGGAGTCCTGGGAGGAGTCTGCCTGTCAGATAAGATGGAGGAGCTGCAGGAAAGCCGGGGACTTGGGGGCATCCCCTCGGGATGTTGGGTTGTGATAGGAAGTTGAAGGAGGCAGAATTGGGAAATATTTCCAGAGGTGCCATATCTCAGAGACAGAGTCCCAGTCC
Organism: Suricata suricatta; assembly: GCF_006229205.1. Lineage (NCBI taxonomy): Eukaryota > Metazoa > Chordata > Mammalia > Carnivora > Herpestidae > Suricata > Suricata suricatta. The sequence goes on from NC_043713.1 coordinate 13,880,507, forward strand.
TAGAGTAACAGGGTTGAAGGGATGGTAGATCCAGGTGTGTGCAGGAGAGAGGGGCACCCAGGCGTCCAGCGAGCTTCAGATCTGGAAGGCTAAGGAATCAAGAATGCAAGTGTAGGTAGAGGAGTCCTCACAGGGTGTCACAGCTGAGTTGGCCTTCCGGGAGGACTCAGGTGGGGTCCCAGAGGATTGCACCAGAACTGTCTAGACACCTCCACTAAGGTTAGGGTTGGTCCTAGAAACTGGAGTAGGTGGGAGGGATTCATTTGTGACACAAGAATGCTGGGCAGCCTGACTCCCAAGTTGAGACAGACCACGTCTGGGACAGAGCCATCACCCTACCCTGCTTCATTCATTTCAAGAGTCTTTGTAGACTTAGCAGAGATCCTAAAAATAAAGCTAAACTCACACCCACCACCTGAGCATAGACGAGGGCTATGTTTCCTGCTGCTGTTATTTTAGTTCTCTGACTACTTAAAGTTCACAGGGCAAATGCATTGTTTTGGAAAATGCTTTTAAAAATCTTATTTTTTTTAAGTTTTTTTTTTTTTTTCCAAGAGAGAGAGAGAAAAGAGAGCATGAGCAGGGGAGGGGCAGAGAGGAGAGAGAGAATCCCAAGCAGGCTCCATGCTGTGAGAGAAGAGCCTGATGAGGGATTCAAACTCATAAACTGTGTCATGACCTGAGCCGAAGTCAGGAGTTGGACACTTAACTGACTGAGCCATTCAGGTGTCCTGGAAAACACTGTCAAATGTAGATGTTTATATACTTCCATGACAAATTTACCTTAAGTGACTATTGATTAACTGGGTTGGACTGAGAGGTGTTTTGTGATAGAGTGCTGTCCAAAAATAGAATGAAGAAAGGCAAACAACCCTATCTTTGATGGCTGGCCAGGGCCTAGATGTGGAAGTAGCAAGGAATTATGTGCTACTTTTCTGCTTTGTTCAAGCAGAACACGGCCATGAACCATGAGGGCTGGCCATTTTAAAGAAATCTATGTACCCACAGTGGAATATTACTCAGTCATAAAAAAAAGAATGCAATCTTGCCTATTGGGGGCAGCATGGATAGATCTAGAAGGTATTAGGCTAAATGAAACAAGTCAGACAACGACAAATGTCCTATTTCACATATATGTGGAATCTAAAACACAAAACAAGCAAAAACAGAAATAGACTCCTGAAAACAGAGAACAAACAGGCAGTTGCCAGAGGGGAGGGGGATGGGAGAAGGGACAAAATAGGTGAAGGGAATAAGAGATGCAAATTTCCAGTTATAAAACCAGTAAGTCACGAGATGGAAAGTCCAGCGTGGGGAGTAATAAGGTTGTATGGTGAGTACTTATCGTGAAGAGCAATGAGTGATGTGTAGGGTTCTCGAATCACTCTGTTATAGACCTGAAACCAGCGTAACATCAAATGTCAATTGCGCTTCAATTATAAAAATGTAAAAAAAGGAATGGTTATGAGGAGAATCGTAGTAATAACAACAGACAGCGAGGAGCGTTCTCTTGCCTGTTTCTGCTTGTAGAGAAAACCCTGTTTTTGCAGCTATTGAAAATTTGCCTCATTGGGGTGCCTGGGTGGCTCAGTTGGTTAAGCGTCTGGCTTCGGCTCAGGTCATGATCTCACAGATCGTGTGTTCAAGCCCCGCGTCAGGCACTGTACTGACAGCTAGTTCAGAGCCTGGAGCCTGCTTCACATTCTGTGTCTCCCTCTCTTTCTGACCCTCCCCTATTCCCACAGTCTCTCCCTGTCTCTCAAAAATAAAGAACATTAAAAAAAATTTTTTTAATTTGCCTAATTTTTCCAGACCTCAACTCAGAATATTCTGAGGCCCCTGAAGATTCAAAAGAAGGCCCAGATGGAAAATACGACAGCTTTTGATGCAAAAATTATTTTAGTGTCACCCTGAAAACAAAAATCCATGGATGGTGTTTCACGTCCTGAGGGGGGCATTGAAATAAGCAGGTGGGTGATCAGGAGTTGGGTGCCTCGCCTTTGAATGGACCATTTAATTTCCTTAAAGTCTCAGTTTTCCCGCCTGCAAACTATGAACAGTTGTTGACTTTCTCCCTTTCACCGTGTTGGGTAACAGACACAATACCAGAAACTGATGTGTTACACAACTGGTGAGTAGGGATTATCGGCACCAAAAACGTCAGATTCATCCCCTTTTATGCCTGTTCCCTGCATCTTATTTTAATTATATTCACTCCAGAGTTTTGATTGAAAAACGCTTGTTTTCCCGTGTTTTACTACTTAATTAATCTAAAATGTTACCCTGAGTAATGGCACTCTAGCTAGACGAGGGTAGTTCGACGAGGAGAAATTGTGCAGAAGGGTGTTTGTAAATAATGCTTAGGTGACATGATTGTGATAATTGTGGCTTTTTGAAGATGAGTTTTATAGCAAGTCTTCAATTTTCCCGTCACTGGTTTTCTGGGCTTTCTTACTTAAGCAAGCACATTTGTCTCATGGAACTAGGTCTTCGGGGACCTGGATGCTGGGAGAGCTCAGCAGCTCTGTGAATCCACTTTTCATTTTCTGTAGCTAATTTTGCAGACTTTGGAGAAGACGCGGTTGCTTTACAGTTCCTCTTCTCTACCGCAGGTAAGGACAGGAGGAAGAAGGTGTAGCACATCCCTGGCCACTCAGTCTCCAGCTCATAATAAATAGCCATCCCTGCATCAGACTGACCTTGAACGCTCTCCTGGACCCCTGGTGGCCAGAAGGGGCCCTAGTGATGATGCTCCGATGATGCTTTGTGTGGAATCCCCAGCTCAAGGATGACCCTCTCCCCTCATTCCTGCACATCCCTTCTCTGCCTCTTGGGAGGCTCGGAGCCCTGGAGGTGGCATGCTGCAGTTTAGTATGAGCACCCACAGGAGTCTTTGAAATAAACTTGCAGGACCCCTAGGCTTCATAGCTTTCCCAGGAGAGGGACCCAATTTTCTATTTCACCATGTTCTCCAGCTTCTGGTTGTTGAGGGTCTTGACCATCATTGTCATGTTATTCCAACTCAGTTGGAATCTACTTCCAGATAGGAGTCAGCCAGTAAACTTTGTTAATGGCTCTTTTGGAGGCTTCTAGAGTCAGAATTGGAGGAGCCCTTGGAGGTCATCTTGTCCGGCCTTCTCACTTACCAGTGAGAACCCCGAGGCCCAGAGGAGCTGAGTGGCTGGTCCTGGTGAATTAATGGCGGAACCCGAACAAGAACCCAGGGCTCCTTAACCACCTGGATGTAGGGAAATGTGGAGGAAGGAATACTTAGCAGGTGCACTTTCTTTTAGTTTAGCCGGGTTGTACCCGAATCACATTGATTATAACATCCTCATTTTAGAACAAGTGTGTGGTTGACTCCCGGTAAACCAGAACTCCTGTGTAAAGTTGCCTTGTTGAAAAACTTTAAAAACGCATTGGTTTACTTTTCTGAATTAGTGGCGCCAAGTGACTCTTAGTTGTCAGAGTATCTTGCTGCCCCGAAGAATCTTTCCAAAATATTGGTTATAATTGTATAAAATGATAGCTTAAGAGCATGGATTTGGCATGAATAAAAGCCACAAAATATATTCCAACATTCCTCCTCTCTCCCACCACATTAGCTCATTTAAAATATATTATTCTGATTGTTTGCGTTATTCCACATGACCTTTAGAATGCTGTTTGTTGTTATTTTATAGTTTAGGGCATAGAGTCGATGAGTTATCTTGGTCTAGGTAAATCATGTAACTTCTCATAGTATCCCAGTTGCATTCTGATGCAGCATTGATTTTTTTTCTGACCTACCATTTTCACATCAGATTGAACACAGACCCAGGCAAGGTATAAGCTTGGCAGTGAGATTTGCTTGGCTTGTTTACTTTCTCCCATCATTAAAGTGGCTGTGATTCAGCACCAGGCTCTTCTGTCCCTGATGTGCTCAGGAGGAGGGGTATGTGAAATCCCAAGGCATCAGTGAAAGAGTGACCATCATATGAGAACGTCCTTTGGGTAGAAAGCCTTATCCAAGACTTCCTGATGACCCTAGCTAACATAATACCACCTTCCAGAAGACCACTATCTGAGATTCTAAATACGTGCAACCTCCTCAATTAAGACAAAGTAATTCTGAATAGCACGCAGGATAGCTTGCTTCAGACATGCAGGGCATGGACACCACTTACAAATTTTTCTCGATGGTTATTGTATATCTATAAGTCTTAGCAAGTTCAGATTGGTTTGCTTTCTTAAAACTGAGCTCACTTTTTCTCTGCATGTACTTTCTTGCACAGCTAACTCTGAGATAGTTATGACATCATAGTCTGTATAGTGAATCACTGCCTCAGTGGGCTTGCTGGTTCTTCCGGCTGTGGGGAAGGGATCTGGCTTGAAGCGTGTTTACCAGTGGGAGAGCCTGGAAGTTTCCACTTGGCATGTACAGGCTGAGGAGCAGAGATAATGGTTGAGGCTGAGTGAAAACACTTCTTGTTAGCAGTGTGGTTGCAAACATCACCTTATTGTGGGGAAGGAACACTTGTGGCAGAGAGAACGCGGGACTTAGAAATATGAGATCAAATTTAAATTCAGCCTGGTCCCAGACATGAGACCTGGTTAAGTCATGCAGCCCTGAGTCTCTATTTTAATTGAAAAATAAGGATGGTGGGGGGCGGGGGGGACGGGCATGATGGTAATAGTGGTGACATTTGCCTTATTCTGTGTCAGGCTGAATAATGGCCCCTCAACATATGCTTGTCCTAATCCCTCGAACCTGTGAATGTTGCCTTACATGGCAAAAAGGACTTTGTAGAAGTGATTAGGCATCTGGAAATGGAGAGATTATCCCAGATTATCTGTGTGAGTCTAAAGTAATCAGAAGGATCCTTCCTGAGAAGAAGAAGGCAGCGAAGGAGTACATGGAAGGGGTCATGCAGGGTCAAAGAACGCACGTGGCCTGTAGAGGCTGAAAAAGCAAGGAACAGATTCTCCGCTCAGGGCCTCTAGAAGGAACCGGCCATGCCCACACCTTGACTTTGGCTGAGGGAGACTCATTTGAGACCTCTGGCCTCCAGAACCCTAAGAATAAATTCTTGTCTTAAGCCACTGAGGTTGGGATTATTTGTTATAGCGGCAAGAGAAAACAAATACCTCCCAGTTCTCCTAAGATTAAATGTGACTTCGTATTTCTATATTTGTAAATCTCCGGGTGCTACATAGATGTGAGTACTTTTAAAACGCATTCTTTATATTCATCTGAATTTCCCAATTAAAGCAGTATCGATATGTCAGGAAGACCAGGAGAATAATTCCAATTATGCAGTGAGCAGATTCTGTCTGAAAATTTTAAACCCACGTTATCAGCTAATTATTAATTGTGAAATTGTTTGTGGTCATTAGCATCCGTGAGTCCCTTTTTAGTCGAGCAGACAGGTGTGTCCCTTGCTTTCTATACATACCTCTGGGTCTCAACCTTGGCTGCCCAGTACAGTCACTGGGGAGGGCTTTTAAAGGTCCCAGTGTCCAGACCTCACCCCAGGACGATTATATCAGCATCTCGACAGGTGGAATTTGAGCACTGGCGTTTTTTAAGTCTCTCCAAGTGATCGTAGTGTTTAGCCAAAAATGAGACCCACTGCAGAGGTATTGTGTCTGCTAAGTAAGATTTTAAATCAGTTTTCTGAAGTCTGATGATCTAGATGTTCTTTTGAGGTGTGGGGAAAATGATTTGCAGAGGACTCTGTTATATCTTCAATGATATTAACATTATCCGTTTATGAGCGGTGCTGTCATTCTGGCAAGAAATACAAAAGGCTAGTTAGCCAGCAACTCCTGAGATGTTCTGCTGAAACACAATTTCAATAAGCAAATACTTTTCTCCTTGTATTGCCCAAAGGCTTTTAAAAGCAAAAGTGAGGGGCACCTGGGTGGCTCAGTCAGTTGGGCCTCCAACTTCGGCTCAGGTCATGATCTCACAAATGTGGGTTCAAGCCCCGTGTCGGGCTCTGTGCTGACAGCTCAGAGCCTGGAGCCTGCTTCAGATTCTGTGTCTCCTTCTCTCTCTGCCCCTCCCCCTCTCATGCTTTGTCTCTCTCTGTATCAAAAATAAATAAAACGTTAAAAAAATTTAAAAGCAGAAGTGAGGGAGAGAGGATGTTGAGACCTTCTCCTTAAATGGTTGATCTCCTTGAGAATTGATAAAAGTTGTATTTATTTGCATTATAGGTCCCTTAGGTTTCCAGTCTGGGGGAGAAAATAATCATTTTTGAAATCTCTTTTTTGCAACCACTGTTGGCAGAAGCAGTGTCTTTGAAAGCTGCTTCCCTGTGTTCCTGGGTGCTTTGAGCTGTGACGTGTCGCCGAGGGCCTCTGGACTGCCTGTTGCTAAGGTTGCCCTTGTCTTTGACAGCAGGTGATGTTACCTGTATCTTGTATGTCATAGGGCAGATAAAGTTGTTTTTCTAAATCACAAGGTGCTATGCAAATGTTGCTATTATGTTTTTGGTGGGGATTCTGGGTTGAAGTTAGATGATAGCTTGTCACTTAAACTTACTATATTCATGCATAAGAAAGATAGGGGTCCTTATTTTCTAGTGGTTGAAGGTAGTGACCGAGTAGATGCGCTGGACCCAGTACCTGTAGATGGCATGTGACTTTTTAAACTTTTTTTTTGAGAGAGAGCATGAGTAGGGTAAAAGGGTGAGGGAGGGGAGAGAGAGAGGGAGGGAGGGAGGGAGAAAGGGAATCTTAAGCAGACTCCATGCTCAGTGTAGAACCCAGCCCAGGACTTGATCCCACAACACTGGGATCATAACCTGAGCTGAAATCAAGAGTTGGATGCTAAACCAACCAGGCCGCCCAGGTGCCCCAGCATGTGAGTTTTTTAGTGGTCATTTAAGTCGTTGGGTTTAATTTTCTTATCTATAAATGAAAATAGTAATGATCGGCTTTCTTCAGGTTGCTTTCGGTGGATTTGGGCGTCCAGATAGCAGAGCAGTACTAGTGCGGCTCTTGTTCTGTTTAAATCTTGACTCTGAAACTTACTGGCTGGGGGACCCTCAGGACACTCTTTAATGTCTCGGTACCTCAGTTTCTGCATCCTTCAAATGGGCGAATGAGATACCTTCTCATAGGACTGTTGTTAAGTTTTAAGTGAGGCCCCTAGAAAACTTGGTACCATTTCTGGGTGTGTCTGTTCTTCCTCCTCGTCACTTAGATGTGGGACAGCTCAGAACCTGGGTAAGTGTTTTTTTCCACCTTCCTTTCTTCCTCCTTCCCTCCCTTCAATAAATGTGTAGTGAATACCTGCTACTCATAGGAACTACACTGTGGCTACAGTGTTAATGCAAAAGAGACACAGTGTTCCAGAACTTTAATGGTTTAAAAGTTTGATTTAAAATATTGATACAAAGTGGGCATGGGGAGGGACGGGGTGAGCCAAGCCTGTCTGTTTCTGTTAGATCAGACACGTAGGACTTCAGTGGTTTATCAGTACCAACCAGAGTAAGATTGTAAGGTGTTTTTTATAATCGTGGCGATCCGTGGTCGGCCTCGGGGGCCGGATAGAGGAAGGTCGTGGGCATGTTGCTGGTGCACTGAGTGGCCGCCTGGGAAGTGGCCATCGCTCTCTGGGCTGATGTGCCATATAATCAGTCATTTTATCACAGCAAACACTGTGACGAGGCATTTTGTGTGCTTGGCACTGTGCCAGCCGTCCAGGGACGGGGTGCAGGGTGTGGAGGGGGAAGGCGTGGCTGGGCCCTGCTAGGTGGAGCTTCCCAAGTATCAGAAGACTTTACACTTGAGGGCTGTGGTACTTCCATAATGTGAGTGCTGTGTAGAAGCTTCAGGAAGCTTTCACCAGATCCCTGAGCTCAAAGAAGTGTGTGGGGTATTTTATCGTTCATGAAATAGTTGACTTTGTAACCTTTATTTTGGGTACCATTCATTCACAAACAGATTTACTTTGCTGTCATGAGTTGTATCTTTTTCATAGAAAATAGTCCAAAATGAAATTTCATTTCCCAAGATTTCCCTTGGCGTACCTTTCTTGTACCCTAATCAAGTCTGTGTCGCTTGACCCTGATTTTCAGCAATGGGTTTTATTATCCAGGAGCGCTATTAATCAACTTTGGTGGAGATCATAATATCCATTGTGTTATTTTCAATTCTGCTTGTCAAGACTAAAAAAGACAATTATTTTAAGGTTGTAGAATAATTCTGGAGAATGCTCCAAGAAATTTTGCACTTTTACCAATTGTACTTAGAACCACAGACAAAAAATGATAATGAAGATTATAATGATGATAATGATTACATTCTGCTTTCAAGTGGTTCTGCTATTCCAGATAATATCCTGAGGGCTTTGCACACAGATTCTCATTTTATCACCCAGCAACTGTGAGCCTGTGCTTTCTCAGTGTTCACATTTTACAGATGAAAAGCACAAGGGCACAACAAGGTTGGATAAATTGTCCAAGTTCAAATGGTTCGCCAGTGAAGGCCTCCCATTTGATTCCTTCTGGGTCTGACAGATGTGTTTCCCACACTACCATATTCTTGCTTTGGGCAAAATGCACATGAGGAGGTTGGGGAAGAAGAGCTTCTAGAAAGGATAGGAAGGATATATTACGTAATTTTCTTCTGTATATCCCTGACAGGTTTGGATGAAGGGACATTATATTTAAAGAGACACAGACACTGAGCTGCTTAGAAATGGAGTATGGCCTCAGGTCACCAAGTAAATCATTGATAGAACTTAATCCAGAAGCCAGGTGCTCTCCAGACTCATTCAGTGAACACTCAGTGGACACAGCGGCACAATCTACATCAGTTCAAATGAGTTGATGAAGGATTTTGTTTGGGGTAACCCGAAATCAAAGGTTTAAGAATTTGGATTAAATTCTAAATATTATTTTATTTTTGTAAATGTTTTTAATTTAGTTTTCAGAGAGAGGGAGAGAGAACTAGCAGGGGAGGGACAGAGACAGAGGGAGAGCCAGATTCTGAAGAAGGCTCCAGGGTCTGAGCTACAGCTCAGACTCTAACGAGGGGCTCGAACTTGCGAACCACGAGATTATGACCAGAGCTGAAGTCAGCGCTCAACCCACTGAGCCACCCAGGTGCCCCAGTTTAGATTAAATTCTAAAACTGCGTGGGTTTTGGCATCTGATTGGACAGTTTGGGGAGAGCGGGCAATGTCAGTCTGGGCAGATTACCTGAACTAAGCAGTGAGTACTTCCTTCGTGTGGCTGTTGGGAGAAACAGGGCTAAGAGCACCTAGAACTTTGTCTGTATTCTCTGTCATTGCTTAGTGATTGGTCACTTATTATGCATCTGAAGTAATATCAGGGGAGAGTTGGATTCTCAAAACTGTAATCATGGGCCTAGGGTAGTTCCTCAGGGTCAACTTCAAGGTAGCAGAAATGGAGGTTTTCTAAAAAGACATTCTCTGGCCATACCACATAGCAATTGCGTCTCGGGTTTTGTGTGTTGGGTACTGAAGACCATTTGCTTTGGAAACGGGACTTGGCGCTTCGGATGTGAGCTGTGAACCCACCCTCCTCCCACCTCCCACCCAGTGCAGCGTTTCTGGGACACAGACTTGGCGCCCAACGGCTAGCAGTGAGGAGAACTAAGGAAAGCTCCCGGCCCTTATCCAGGCTCCCTTTCCATGCCCTTCCCAGATTCTTCAAGACTCCAGGACCTCGTCTGGCCAACAGGGGTGACGGGGGTGTGCCAGACATTCTCCATCCATCCCCCCACCCAGATGAGTCTCCCATGTTCCCAGACCTTCTTGGGCTGCATCAAGGGAAGCCAGCCTTCCTTGCCCTCTGGCTTCACGTTGGGTTGGACTGCTGGCAGGAGACATAGGACAGAGAAGAGAGAAGTCAGAGCCTCCTCTGCTTTCCCACGCCCTGTTCCCTCCCTGCCTGAGCCCCCTTGTCCCTCCCCCTCTATTAGCTCCTGCTGGAAAGACCCCCTTTCCAGCTTCCAGAACACCAAGCTCTTACTGAGTGTGGTGACAGCTCCCCTCTCTTGCCCTTCAGCTCTGGCGTTGGTGGGGACCTGCTAGTGTTGCTAATCCCTGGGGGCATTGAGAAGACCCTCACCCCTGCCCAGACCTGCATGTAGTCCCTTCCTTAGCTCTCTTCAAATACTTCCCAGGAAGATGTAGCTGTGCTCAGCCTCGGTCATGCACAGACCAGATCCCTATGTCTTACCAGCACTTGGGGCACCTGGGTGGCTCAGTCAGTTGAGCATCTGACTGGGGGCTTGGGTCATGATCTCACAGTTTGTGAGTTCAAGCCCCAGATCAGGCTCACTGCTGTCAGCCTGTCAGCGCAGAGCCCGCTTCGGATCCTCTGCCCCTCCCCCACTTCTGCTCTCCCCAAAATAAATAAATGTTTTTTTAAATGGCAAGCATATGAGTGTTGCTTGTCGTTTTCATACTGATTTTCAGTCTGATTAGAGGAAAGTGATAGTAGAGGAGGGGTATCCATTTATTTTTGTTTTTCAGTTTTTACTGTATCTGATATGTGCCCTTCTCTCTTAGGATATGGAATCATTCACACCTGCGGTATAATCTTAATGGTCAGGAAGATTATAGACGCCTGACATCTCTTGCAAAAATCTTGAGAAACCTAGAAAACTGGTCTTGGTGGGACAGAGAAAGAGAGGACAGAGTCAGTAAGAGCCCATCCCTCCTGGCCCCCCTGGAGCTTCAGTTGGCTGATGTGGCAGCAGCCCCACGAGCAGTTTTTCAGGGGAGCATCTCTCTGCCGATGCGGCACCGAGTAAGACACATGTGGAGCCCGTGTTCCGGAGACTTAGGGGGTGACGCCAAATAAAATAGGTGAGTTATACACGGTGCCCGAAGAGGACGCGTCTAGGGAAAGATAACCGAAGGAGGAGGAGAGGGGATGTTGGGAGGCATTGCACTTTGTACAAAGGCAGTCAAAGAAGGCCTTTTTTTTTTTTTTATGTTTTATTTATTTTTGATACAGAAGAGACAGAGCATGAGAGGGGGAGGGTCAGAGAGATAGGAAGACACAGAATCTGAAACAGGCTCCAGGCTCTGAGCTAGCTGTCAGCACAGAGCCTGACGCACAGCTCGAACCCACGAGCGTGAGATCTGACCTGAGCTGAAGTCGGAGGCTTAACCGACTGAGCCACCCAGGCGCCCCAAAAGAAGGCCTTCTTAAGGAAGTGACGTCTGAGCACAGACTTGAAGGAGGTGAGGAGGAAAGACACATTGGTATCTGAGAGCAGAGACTGTAGGCAGCGCTTGGAGCAGGGCCTGGAGCCGAGGGAGCAAGGGCTCAGCCACGGGAGGCCCTGAGGTGTGATGGCGATGGCCCGGGGCCCTGGGGGTCACTGGAAGAACTTTGGTTTTACTTCTCCCCGGCACGTGTGGCTATCCTAGGGTTTGAGGGAGGGGTCCCTTGCTCTGACTTTTGTCTTACCATCACTCTGGATGCAGTACCCAGAGTAGACTGTAGGGGGCGGAGGAGGGGACACAGGGAGCCAGACCACCATATTGCCAATGCTCCTGGCGAGTGTGCCGGGGGCCTGGACCAGGCTGGAGCAGGCGAGTAGGGGAAAGTGGTCTCATTCCAGACATTGGTAGAGAGTGAAGCTGACGGGGTAAGTGGAATATGAGGCGTGTGAGAGAGAGGAGACCCGACGGCGCTGAGAGTTTTCGCCTCTGCTGTTGGAAGGGTGGAGTTGCCAGAAGTGAGCCGAGGAGGACTGGGAAGAGCAGGTTTGGGGCCATGTTGGAGGGAGACCAAGAATTCCATTCTGGACATTCTCACTTTGAGAAGTTTATGAGGAACCCCAGCAGTGATCTCAGATGTGTGACTGTTGTCAATGTTTGAATGGTAATTTTAATTTTCAAATTATATTACCCTTGGCGGCTGGCTTTCTCTGAGGTGTGTTTTAAGAAAAAGAAATATTTAGGGGTGTCTGGGTGACTTAGTTGGTTAAGTATCTGACTTTGGCTCAGATCATGATCTCATGGCTGGTGAGTTCGAGCCCCATGTTGGGCTCTTTGCTGACAGCTCAGAGCCTGGAGCCTGCTTCACATTCTGTGTCTCCGTCTCTACCCCTCCCCTGCTCGCTCTCTCTCTCTCTCTCTCTCTCTCTCTCAAAAATAAACATTATTTTTTAAAAGAAATGTTTCTACCACAGCTGTAGTGATTTTAAGAGGAATCCTCAAGGCGGACTATGCACTGCCTATATTTCCCATTGATGGAAAGCCATCTTTTCTTAGTTAACAGATTCAAGGACACTTGTGGGAATTTATTCTGAGCCAAGAGACTTTGGCACTGTTTTACCAGCTCCTACTAAAACTACACCAAACCTTTTTTCGAGCAGAGCTGCCTGCTATGGCATTATGCAATGAAGGTTTCGAGTCAGCCACAAAAGCAGACCTCATGCGAATGGAAAGAGCACATTTAGAAAGTTCCTGTTTGCCTGTGTGTTAAACTCTCCCGCCCTTTTAGATCCATTTTTCCTTTAACGATTATTCTGCCACCTCTTTCTTGTGCTTTTCTCTTGACTCCTTCCTCTTTATGTATTTCCAAAATTTCTATTTTCTTGTTGGCTGTGTCACATTTGCTCCCAAAGCACAGTTAGGCGACAAGGAGGGGAGAGGAGAGCAGTGTTTACCGAGCAGCTGGGTGCTGGGCTGGATCCCTTAGCGATTACCCACGTCCTCCTCCAAACAAGATTTGGAGCGAGCTGTGATTGAGCTTGCTTGACAGGGGAGGAAACGGAAACTCCGTGAGATTAGATGATTTGTCTGAGGCCACGTATCAAATTAGTGATGAGTTGAGGTTCCCATTAGTGAATCTCCGGGGTCCAGGGACTCTGCTCTGCCCAAGCAAAGTCCTGTCTCGGGGCAGTTCGGCGCTTCTAGATGGTAGTGCTTTGCCTTCTCTGGCCTTCCCGAGGAAGGAGAGGGGAGCAGGTCCACTGTTCGTGTGCTTGGTGCCTCTTGCGTGAATGGGTCAGTGGGGGTAGGCGGGTTCTCGGGGCTTACATCTGAGCAAACAGGAAGTAAGGAAACGCGCCGGTGAAAAGCATGAAGAGAAAGGAGGAGGTGCATCATCAGTGTGCCTGGCTCTGTTTGGGACCACTTTTACCCCCTCTCCCCCTCCGCCTCTCCGTGAGGAATGTCCAGCCAGGGAGGCGAGGAGGAAGGTTCTTGGCAGCGGGCACGGCAGGACCAAAGGGAGGCAGGGCTGAGCCTGGGTAGATGAGACAGAGGCACAGGTGCAGTGGGGCGGGAAGAGAAGTGGTCTGGGTAGACAGAAGTGGTCTGCTCTGTAGTACCAGGCAGCTGTGGTACCTTTGACTTTTCATTTCATGATCCCGTAGCTGTTCTTCAAGAAAGCTTGTGGGGAGGATTTTTTTTAAGGTTAGGAAAAAGACCAGACGAAGTGTGAGCGTGCTTGGGTGCGTGTGCGCGGCTGCTTTTGAGCGGAATTCTGCCTCGACTCGTCACGTGCGAGTGTGATCACTGGGAGGAATGTGAGCTGGGCTGCCTCTGCTCTGGGTAGCTCGTGTCTCAGAATTCTGCCTCGACTCGTCACGTGCGAGTGTGATCACTGGGAGGAATGTGAGCTGGGCTGCCTCTGCTCTGGGTAGCTCGTGTCTCAGAGTGAGGAGTGTGAGTGTTTGGGGGGTACGCGCTTAAACCCGGCGGCGTCTTAAAGGATGCGTGTGCCTACCCATGTAAGATGAAATGGATTAAAAGAAAAAAACCTCCATTGTAAAGGAAGAAATCTTTTGGTCTATACAGCTCATACTTCAGCACTTACATAGATGAAAGGTTGGTGTTTTCTAGCACAAAGCATCTTCCAGATGGCTTGGTCAGCACGCGCCGTATGCCCAGCTGGCACGGGCTGGCGTGTGGACTTGGTGAGAGGTCTGGCGCGCCAGGCCATTTTCGGTGTTTAACTAGATTTTATCTGAGACCCCAGTATTTCTCTTCTTAGCACAGTCAAAACTGTCACCTCTACAAGTAGATAAGAAAGTCATCTTAACCCGGCCTCCCTACTATTATAAAAATCTTACAGTATCACCCATATTTTTCTGCCCTCGGATCCACTTACGGCCCTCGGGAGAAGCAGGGAGAATAAAGTGAATGAAATAGCTTCTTTGTTACTTGCCCTCCATAAATTGTTCATCACCGAGGTGAGCAGGTGAGTGAATGCCTTTTTGCGAGGCCACTGTGCAGAGCTAAGGGGCATCGGAGGTTTTAAAAACCAAGGTAAAATGTACTTTGCTCATTCCCTTAAGATATCAAGTCTCACTCCATCTTATTGCTCTCATTGGAGATACAAGTTTAAAGTACATGTGACCTATAGACTCGTGTTGTTATTACTTTTATTCTCTCATAACCTCTAAAGTTACTCTCCAGGCACAAGATGAATCACTTGCGATTGGACAATCTCTGCTTGTGATTTAGGAAAAAAGAAAATCTGACTTCCAGGTAAAAGTGCTGCTGGGAATGCCCTACAGTGTCAAACATGTTTCTCAAACACAAAAACAATAACAAACACGAGAAACCCGAGAGCCACTGTGTTGGCTTATTCCACCAGATGGAGATGACGAACGTCCTTTGCTGTCGTAAGAGGTGGACAAGGTGGGCAGCAAGGTATTTTTTTTTTAATGATTTCCAGTGTTCTGTTACTTATAACGCTTTTCAGATTAGTTGTGTGAGATTTTATAAACGGTGTTTGCTTATGAAATTGACTTGGACTTTCATACAAAATGCTAAGCATCATTTGTGCTTTGTAGAGTTTTGCACTTTGTGCCATTTAGACACCTAGATGCTATAGATTTTTACACAATAGCTGGCAATCCTAAAGAAGTTAATGTCTAATTTGGTGAGGCTCACCTTGGGAAACAGGAAAAAATGCCTAGAACACACCATGGACCTCCGTCACTTGTAGTTAGAGCTGACCTTTCTATTAGGGTGTGCACGAGCTGAAAAGTTTTCTCAACCACTCAGAAATGGTTGTTGAGGGAGTGCCTGGGAGGCTCAGTCAATTGAACGTCCGACTCTTGATTTGGGCTCAGGTCATGATCTCATGGTTTTTGGGATAGAGCCCCATGTTGGGCTCTGTGCTGGCTGTGTGGAGCCTGCCTGGGATTCTCTCTCCTTCCCCCTCTGCCCCTCCCCCACTCACACTTTCACTCTCTCTCTCAAAAAACAACGAAAAAGGTGGTTGTTGAAGTATCACAGTGGTCATTCTGAGATCCCTCTGGGAGGGCAGGTCTGCAGCCACCTGGCCAGGCGCGAACTTCAGCATGCAGTGCACTTGGGAGGAAAACCCATAAAACCACTTCCATTTTGTGGAGTCAGGTGGTCGTGGTCAGAGAGGCTTGCCTGAAACAGTCAGGGCACAGGAAGTGACGCGGGCAGCTCGCCCAGGAGGGGGCTCAGTAGTCAAGCACTTGACCTTTTGCCACGAAGGAAGGGCTAGGCCAGAGAAGAGCCTTGCATGGGTCCTAATTTTTGCAAAAACAAGTCTCTGTGGAAACAAAGCCCTTGTGACTGTTGGCCTGAGTCTGACAGCTGCCAGCCTTGTTAAAATGACAGCAGGATTCAGAAGAGAAACGGGCAGCTTGAAACAGAGAGAATGTTCTGCTTTTATGGCTGGCGTGTGGTCAGCTGTCAATTAATAGAACTGCTCTGAGTTAGAAAAGCAGGCATGAGGGGTCTTTCAGGAAATGTTTATAATGTGGAGTTACTCTGACCCTCGCTGTGTTGGCTGCAAAATGGAACAGCGGCTTCTTCATAACAAGTTGTTTAGTAGGAAAAAGTGTAGTAATGGGAATTGCTGGTTATGTTTATAACAAAGTGAATATGGTAGATTCATGGTAAAAATAAATGTGAGCCCTTAACAAAATGAGAGCTGAGTTTAGTTTTGTAATTTGCTGTTATAGTCCTTGTGCTGGGTTCAAAGTAATATCTTCTAGCATGTTCTTCAGGTCAAATCCAGCCTGCCCCCTGTTTCTGTAAATCAAAGTTGTGTTAGGGGCGCCTGGGTGGCTCAGTCGGTTAAGCGTCCACTTCGGCTCAGGTCATGATCTCACGGTTCATGGGTTCGAGCCCCCGTCAGGCTCTGTGCTGACCACTAGCTCAGAGCCCCGAGACTGTCTTCAGATCTTGTGACTCCTTCTCTCTCTTACCCTCCCCTGCTCACACTGTCTCTCTCTCTCTCTCAAAAATAAATAAAAACATTTTTAAAAATTTACAAAAAAATCAAAGTTGTGTTAGAACACAGGCACGTCCATTTGTTTGGGTGTAGTGTATGGCTGCTTTCTCCTACAATGGTAGAGTTGAGCGATGGTACCTGTGGCCCACGAAGCCTAAACTATTTACCATCTGTCCCTGCAGAGGAAGATTGTGTTGACCTCTGTTCCAGAAGCTTGCCACTCAAAGCAGCACTGGTGATTCATTGGCACATTAACATTTGGGAGGCCCTGGTGGGGGGCAGACCTTCCTTACCTGGTGCCTCAGGAGTTGAGCTCCGTGAAGTCACGGGCACACTTCTGCTTGTGCACATGTGTACTTTTCTGCACCTCCATGCTCTCAGACATAGAGGAGGCCATATCCATTATCACTTTCTCGGAATGGTTTGTAGCCCCTAAAACTGAAGAATCATTAGTCTCGAAGAGGGAGACCTTGACTCAGAACTCATGGATTCATGTTTGAAAGGATGGTTACAAAGATCTCGCTACTTTACACCAAGAGAAGTCAGACCAGCTCATGCTTATTTATTTATGTATTCTTAAATAAAGAATATGAGATTTGCAGCCCAGCGTACGGCTGTGAGATATGACATTTCGTAACTCTTATTAATGGATAAGGGACTGTTTCATGGATATTGGTTCCTTGAGCCTTAATAGCTAGTGTCATCACGTTGTGGTTCTGGAGATATTTATTACATGCCTCTCCCATTTGGAAAAATGAAAGCTCTGAGGTCCAAAATTATAGGCCTTTGTGGTGACTTTTTATGGGTACCCACTAGAAATGACTACTAGTTAGCTTGACAGCGTTATTAAACATCCATCATGTGTGGGACCCTGTAGGAATTTCCAAGAAGCAGAAGATGGACTGCATATTGGGCTAAGGCTGACGTTTGATCACCTTCCCCACAAACGGCTGTTTCATGTACTCTGAGGCTTTCTCACCCCAGATTAGGCACCTAGAGTAGGTAGAAGGAACCAGAAGGCCTATATGTCATCTCTAGGTTACCTCTATGGGCATGCTTCTGGGGATAGAAGCTGAGCAGATCAGCTGAGTAGAGGAAGGAAGGGTGCTTTTAGAAAAAACTGTGGCGCAGGGCCCCTGGGTGGCTCAGTCAGTTAAGCATCTGACGCTTGATTTCAGCTCAGGTCATGATCTCCGGGTTCTTGGGACCCATGTTGGGCTCCACGGTGATGGTGCAAAGCCTGCTTGGGACTCTGTCTCCTCTCTCTGTGCCCCTTCCCTGCTCACTCTCTCTCTCTCAAAATAAATAAATAAATGTTAAAAAAAAAAAAAACTGCAGTGTCAGAGGTAGAGAAAATGAAGAAGCTCAGAAATGCAAGCCTAGATGAGGACCCCTGACTTTGGAACCAAAATATCATCCCCCGCCAAACCTAAAAAGGTACATATCACTTTGCTACATCACTGTAAACTTTTTTTTTTATCCATTAGAAATTAATAGAGAGAAAGACAGACTGTTACCATGAGGAATGTAAATATTTTTTTGGTGCTATTTTTCAGTGAGAGAATTCTTCTCCGGAACAAATAGGTCAGTGGGTTCTGGGAGCTGGGATGGATCGTTCACGGGTCAGAGCTGGCCTTTGGGCTGCCTAGAACCCACGGACCCTGAAAGTCCACCTGGGAAGCCAAGAAGTCAGAAGCAAACACGCAGATTAGAGTGACAAGGAGAAGACCAAGTTTGACACAATCAGACAGAAGTAGAAGCTCCCAGACCAGAACATGAGGCTTTGAAAGAGGAGAGGGAGCCGTGGAAGACGGTACAGGACCTCTGCTTTGTAGGCGTAGCTCCTTGGATTGTGGGCCATGAAGAAAAGCCACACCAGTCCCAAGTTGCTGGATCCTAGGCAATTTAACTGATGTTGAGGCTTGTCCGCCACATAGAGGCAAGACTTTGGACATTTCCAAGGGAGCTCAGCTTCTAGCTGTGTCCACCGACGGACCCGGGATCAGTGATAGCTGATGGCTCTGAGCACCCCTATGGTTTCTAAAATCTTGGTTTCTTTCTTTTAAGGATTAAAAACAAAAAAGTTTAAGTACTCTCTGCACCCAACATGGGGTTGAAACTCACAACTCCGAGATCAAGAGTTGCCTGCTCTACCGGCTGAGCCAGCAGGTGCACCACTTAGATCTTGGTGTCTAAATGCCATTCTGCAACGGAGAGGAATGAGCTCCTGGGGGAAGTGGCTGATTCCAGGCCTGGGGCGAGAGAAGTATAAGATGAGCCTAACAGATCTTTTTATGTCACAAAGTAAGGAAGTGCTCAAAGGATGATGGGGACACAGGAACCAGCCTGAAGGAACCCCCAGTAGCCAAATAAATTTAAGCACTAAGATAAATATGGCAATAATGAGTCATAACTCATTGAATAATATAAAATCAATGAGCCCACACTCGTATGAATAAAATAGATATGGAAAAGAGGACATTTAAACAGAATGTCAACTAATAAGTGTAGAAGAAATGGTAGAATTAAAATCACCATCTGGCAACCATCATGTTATAGTTAATTGAGGCAGGAAAGTTTAAAGCCTCCTAAGGTGCGTGGATGAAAGGTTGATAAGGAATAAGCTTTATATATCCTCAACATCTCTCTCCACAAACCACCTGTTAAACACAAAAGGGGGGGGATTAAAGACTAACTTTGCAGTGGAGAAACTTGGGAGATGCAAGTGATCGAGTTAATATAACCCAACCACCTACTAGAGTTACTTCTGTAAACTCTCTCCTCTCCCCACCACATGAAATGTATAAATTGAATCTACTCATGAGAAAACATCAGATAAACTCAAATGGAGGGACATTCTACCAAGTAAGTCTTGGTCATCTTCAAACTGTGAAGCTGATAGAAAGTCAAGAGAAGACTGAGGAACTGTTTCAGATTGAAGAAGGATGAAGAATCATGACATGTAAATACAACCAGTGACCCTGGATTCTCTCCTTTTGCATTATTAGGACATTTGGTGAACTTTTCTGATTTTAATCGTTGTACTGCCGTTCTGTAGGAAATACTTTGAGCATACAAGAGTAAGGGATGTTACATCTTCAACTTACTATCAAATGTTATGGAGAAGGGGGAAGTTATTTGTTCTGTTCTGTTTTTGTTTTTTGCAATGAGGTGGGGGTCCTTTGAGTCATGATTGCATTTATTGAAGTTTTGGAAGCTGATGGCACTGGTCAGCTCAGATCCTTGATGGGTGAGGAAGGTTGAGAATAAATCGGCAGCCCGTGTTGTCGTTAGCAGAGAATTAGGGACCAGTAGGGACCAGAGGGACAAAGGAACAGATTGGAAGTAGTCAGTTTAGGATATAGGAGCATCAACATACAAAAGGGTGAAAGTCTCCCAGGAGGGAACAAGTGGGAGGCAAGAAGGTGAGTCCTGAGCAAAGGATGGGCAAGAAGACTTGGGCAGATCTGGATGGGGAGGGGAAAGCAAGGACCTTGAATGGGGCTTTGAACAGTAGACATGCATCAACATATGTGCTAGTCATTTGCTGGGGCCTCCCGGGCCGGCCTAGTCCATGCCGGCTCTTTCCTCTCTTTCCCGCCATTGTTAGTGCTGTCTGAGCATTCTCTGTGACTATTTGTATAGATGCTTTGGGGCCAAGCTGGGGGGGAGGGGTGGCAGGAGCAGAGGCTTGCCAGGGAGTAAAGAAGGATTACAAGAGTTAATTCTAGAAAGAGAGGTTGGTTTCAGTTCACACTGAGGTACATTTCATTTGATCTTGGTTCTCTGAGATTCATTTCTGCTAATACTAATGAAAATCAGGCTGGCTGAAATGTGAACATTAAGTATGACTCCTCCACCTTTGGTGATGGGGCTGAACTTTGGAGTCCTTCTTGTAACAGCTCCTCTCATCCCTTGAGCATGCCGAATAAATGAAGAGATAGAAGAGCCCGAAATCAGGATGCCTGGGTGGCTCAGTTGGTTAAGCCTCTGACTCTTGATCTCAGCTCGGGTCATGATCTCACAGTTCATGAGTTGGAGCCCCGTGTCGGGCTCTGGGCTAAGAGCATGGAGCCTGTTTGGGATTTTTTGTCTCCTTCTCTCTCTCAAAATAAATAAACAAACATAAAAAAAGAAGAGCCCAAAATCAAATGAATAGGATTGTTTGTATGTATTTCATATTAATTTAATTCACCAAAGATATAAATGCCTAGCATATGCTTAAAAGCTGTGGTTTATAAAGACAAAGAACATGCATTTCCTCCTTTAGAGGAACCAGATGGGGGAGGGGAGAATTGTGAATGAACAAGTGGTTGTAATGCAGCACGGGAAGGGGATTAATAGGGGCTGATATGGGGCTGAGGAACTGGGGAGGAGAGAGCCTCAACTTTTTTTTTTAATATTTATTTAGTTTTGAGAGAGAGACAGAGCATGAGTGGGAGAAGGACAGAGAGAGAGAGAGGGAAGACAGAGAATCCAAAGTAGGCTCCAGGCTCCGAGCTGTCAGCACAGAGCCCAATGCAGGGCTCGAACCCACAACAGCAAGATCATGATCTGAGCCCAAGTTGGACGCTTAACTGACTGGGCCACCCAGGCACCCCACCTCCAACATTGTAAGGGTTGTGGAGGGAAGCCTTCAGGTCAGGAGGAACTGTGTGTGTTTCTTCAAAGAAAGACACAGAGGCAAAGAACCAGGAGTTGGAGGGTGTCCTGGAGCCTAGGGGAACGTGAAGGGTTGGGAGATGGAGCCTGCGTGGTTAACGGGGATGAGCTCTAAGGACCCTGAGTGTCCTTCTAGTGAAGTCTAAAGGAAGGAATGCATTTGGGTGCCGGGAGCCAGGAGCTCTGCTAGACACTTCGCCTGGTAAAATAGAAAGCTAACCAAGAAAAGCATGAGGGGTACCTGGCTGGCTCTGTTGGTGGAGCGTGTGACTCTTGGGTTGTGGACTCGAGTCCCATGTTGGGTCTAGAGATTACATAAAATCTTAGAAAGAAAGAAAAGAAAAGCAGAAAGCCAGTGTATTCGTTTGCCCGGGCTGCCATAACAACGTAGCATGCGCTCAGTGGCTTCGACAACAGCAATGTATTTTCTCACTGTTCTGGAGGCTAGAAGTTTCCGATCTAGGTATCATCAAGGTTGATTTCTTTTGAGGCCTGTGTCCTTGGCTTGTACATGGCCACCGCCTCCGTGAGTCTTCGAAATACCTGTCTGGGCCCTAATTTCCCCTCATAATAAAGACATAGTCATATTGAATTGGGGCCACCCTCGTGACCTTATGTTATTTAACTTAATCCCCTCTTTAAAGGCCCTATCTCTAAACATGGTCACATTCTGAGGTTAGAACTGGGGTTAGGACTTCAATGTATGAATCGTGGGGGGACACGATTCAGCCCACAATCGGAAGTATTATTTTTGTACATCCTCACAAGTTTATGAAGGATGATTGGCATCTTTTCGAGAAGCGTAAGAGGCTTGCGTTAGCTGTATTTAGCTTTCTCTCACCTATAATCTTAGAAATAGGACTAACTGAGCAGGTGGAATGGAGATGAATTTTACACATTTGCAGGCATCATGACACTTCCCTCCCAGAATACTTTCAGCATGTGTCTCCTGAGAACAAGGACATTCTCCTACAAAATC